>NC_133617.1:57215815-57395815 GCF_048593235.1 Sminthopsis crassicaudata | reverse complement strand
GAGTGGTGATGGTTCAGTAATAAGGTTGATAATTAGTTAAACTTTAATTTTTTTCAAGTTGATAATCTCTTTTAGTCTTAAGAGAAATTAAATGACTTGTCCAGACCTCAATTTTAATTTATTCTAAATCCAACAGTATTCACTGGATCTCTTCTCTGGGGTTTAAAAGCAGTCCATTCCTCCCTTCACAGTCATGGTCTTAACAGTCAGCCATTTCATTGATACATATTTGTTCCTCAAGCAACATAGAAATAGAAATCAGGAAGGTGGATAATAGGAAGTGACCTGGGGTTGAAGACTAGAGGATTATAGATTTAGAGCTACAAGGTACCTTAGAGGCCATTTGAATCCAACCCTCCCATTTTATAAATGAGGAAATTGAGTCACAGGAAGGTATACAGAATACCTAAAGTATAACACAAGTTACTACTTATAGCAGAGATAAGATTTTAACTGGAGTCAGGGCTCTTTTCACTAAGCCACACTGTTTCACTTATCAAGAGATGGGGAACTCATTACCTCCTCAAGGGAGGGAGCCTATTCCATTTCTCAACAGTTCTGATGATTGGGAAATTTTCCCTCATATCACGTTGAAATTTGACTCTTTTTGACTTCTATCTGTTGCTCTTACTCTAAGCCTCAACTAAGAAATCACCGAAACTTTGTAGAATAGTTTTAGTAGAGCCATGAGAACAAAAGGCATGCTATGGGAATTTGAAATATATTTCCATATTTGTCCTGTTGCACAAGAAAAATCATATCCAAGGGAAAAAATGAGAAAGAAAAAAAAACCTAGCAAACAACAAAAAGGTAAAAGAAAATGCTATGTTTCGCTCTACATTCAGTCTCCATAATTTTCTCTCTGGATGTTGATGGCAACGTTCCCTCCCAAGTTTATTGGAATTTCCTTGAATCATTGCATTGTTTAGAAGAACCAAGTCCATCACAGTTGATCATCACGTAATATTATTGCCGTGTACAACGATCTCCTGGTTTTACTCATTTCACTCAGCATCAGTTCCTGTAAGTCTCTCCAGGCCTCTCTGAATCATCCTGCTGGTCATTTCTTACAGAAATAATATTCCATAACATTCACGTCCCATAACTTACTCATCCATTCTCCAATTGATGGGCATCCAGTTTCCAGTTTTTGGCCATTACAAAAAGGGTTGCCACAAACATTTTTGCACATACGGGTCCCTTTTCCCTCTTTTATGATCTTAGAGAAGCCTTCTTATAAATAGAACTAGAAAAAAAATGGAAGGGGATGTCCCCAGAGGTGTCCAGAGCTCCTCCTTGCAGCAAAAGCTAGACAACCACTGGTCACATGTTGGAGTTAAAAGTCTTTCCAAGTAGCAAATGGTCACCACGTCCCCTTCCAGTGCTGAGATTCTAGTATTCTCTTGGAGCCAAGACAAAACAGGCCCAGAATGTTTTAACATTTTTTTGGTTCTCTCATATAAATACCAGTGTTTTTGGTTTTTTTCTTCCTCACAGAAAAGGAAGGTGTGTTATGTTTGGGTTGGGAGAGTGGTGACAGGATACATGTAATTATTGGTTTATGACAAGAGTCTGTTGAACTTGTCTGCAGTGAGTGTAGAGCAGGCAGTCTCCCAGGAATCAGTCCATTCATATGTTTAGCAAACACTTATTAAGTGCCTACTATGTTGCTGGGCACTGTGCTAGACCTTGTTGGGGCAGAGGTGAAATTGAAGCAGCCCCTGTCTTCAAAGGGGAGTAAAACATGAACACACTGATAAGCAAATTAAAAGTCATGTCAAGAGGATGAGAGCATTGAGAGCGGAAAGGCAGGGGGAGGAGAGAGCTTGGTGGTGAAATGGAGAGAGCTCTGAGCCTGGAATCAGGAGAACCGGAGTTCAAATGTGGCTTCAGACACTAGTCCCTTAACCCTCTTTTACCTCAGTTTCCTTATCTGTAAAATGAGCTGGAGAAGGAAATGGCAAACCAGTCTATTAATTTTTGCCAAGAAAACCCCCAAATGGGGTCAGAGAGAATTAGATGTGACTGACAGGACTTAACAACAACAAAAGGGTTCTGTAAGGTAGAAATGAAAAGAGAATGCATTCTAGGCATCAGGGCGTACCTCAGCAGTGTTGAACATGGGGAACATTGAGCAAGCCAGTTTTCCTGAGATGAACAATATACGAAAATGGGAAAATGGTCCAAAATCAGACCGAGGAGGTAGGTGGGAGCTAGCTTGTGGAGGGCTGAGCTCTGTGGTAGCTAATTGCTTTCTTCTGGTGAGGTCTGAATGATCTTGGGCGCTCCGATGTTAATGCCCACAGAGCCCAAGCTCTGCCACTTCCTGCCCAGATGAAAAGTATAGTATGGTCATGGACTTTATTCTGTCATTCAAAGCCCCAGAGACTTATCAACAAAAAACTGACGTGTTGTTCAATTGTGTCCAACTCTCTGTGACCCCATTTGGGGTTTTCTTAGTAAAGATTAGACTAGAGTGGCTGGTTGGCCATTTCCTTCTCCAGAAAAAAAGTTGTCCCTAAATGATTTTAAAAATTATCCATATTATTTTCTTGAAATTGACTAAGCTGAAATAGTCAGTAGAAATCATGGGTCAATTCAAAAAACATTGCTTTTAAAATTGTATTGCTATTATTTGTTTTGCTGTTTCTCACAATGTGTCCAAAATGTAATTCATTCTCTTTCCACCCAATCCATCCTCTCCCTCAGCTTCCTTATTAGACCAAAGGTACCAGCATTACCCAACCTCCAAGCTCAGCTATCCTCACTTCATCTCCAATCTGTGGCCAAATCTTGGCGTTTCTATCCCAACAATTTATTTCCCATATGTCCTCTTTAGGTCATGGACTAGTAACATAACCTCCTAGTTGGTCTTTGCACTTTGAGTTTCTTCCTTCTTCCAATCTCTCCTTCCATTTAGGTGTAAAACTTATTTTCCTGCAGCTCTGCTTTTTCTCATGATAATCCATCTCTGTGGACTTTGTTACCATACCTAGAATTCACTTCTTCCTCCTTTTTGCTTTTTAGAATCCCTGGCTTCCTTCAAGACTCAGCTCAAGATCCACTCTCTGCAAGAGGCTTTTCCCTAATGTCAGCCCCTTCCCTCTAAGACTGTCTCCAGGATATCCCCACTATAGAATGTTTGAACATATTTTTTTACATGTTGCCCCCTATTGAGACTGTGAGCCGCTGGAGGGCCAGCACCACCTTTTTACCTTTTTGTGTTTCTGCTATCCTTGGCACAGTACCCAGGTATTGGATAATTGCTTGGTGAATGACACTGCTGTCTCATCTCTCCCCTGGCAGGGACCCCAGTGAATCGGATCCCCATCATGGCAAAGCAGGTCCTAGATTTGTACATGCTCTACGTGTTGGTGACCGAGAAGGGTGGCCTGGTGGAAGTGATCAACAAGAAACTCTGGAGGGAGATCACCAAGGGCCTCAACCTGCCCACATCCATCACTAGTGCTGCCTTCACCCTGCGGACACAGTGAGTCCCACAGCTCGGGCTTGGGGGTGGGGGGTAGATGGAGAGCTGGAGTTGAATCCTTCTTCAGGCACTTACCAGCTATATGGTCCTGGGCAAGCCACTTAGCCTCAGTTTCCTTACTAGCTGTGTGACCACTTAACTTGTCAACCTCAGTTTCCCCCACTATAAAACCCCCTCCAGGATTATTGTGAAGATTAAATGAGATAATATTTAAAGCACCACATCAGACTCATAGCAGGTGGTTGATAAAATCAACCTGCCTGCCTTCTTTCTGCCCTTTTCCTTCCTTCCCTCTTTCCTTCTCTTTACCTCCTTCCTTCTTTCTTCCTTTCTTCCTCCCTTTCTTTCTTCCCTCCTTCCTTCCTTTCTTCTTTCTTCTTTTCTCTCCATCATTTCCTTCTTTTTTCCTTATCTTTACCTCCTTCCTTCTTTCCTTCCTTTCTTTCTCCATTTCTTTCTTCCCTCCTTCCTTCCTTTCTTCCTTCTTTTCTCTTCATTTCCTTCTTTCTTCCTTCTCTTTCCCTCCTTCCTTTTCTGCATTTCTTCCCTTTCTTCCTTCCAGAATGGGAAAGATTGAAAGAAGGGGGTAAAGAGAGAATAATAATATCTATAGCACTTTATCATTTACTAAGCAATTCCCTCAGAACAACTTTGTAAGTTGGGTCATGTGAATATTGTTGTTCCCATTCTATAGATGAGGAAACCGAGACATAGAAACTTTTTCTGGGCCACTCAGCTGGTCAGGGTCAGATTTAACTCCATTACACAGCATCATTCTCAAATGTGTTCCTTGTTCTTTCCTTCTCTCTCCTCCCCAAACCCATGGCAGATATATGAAATACCTGTATCCCTATGAATGTGAGAAGCGTGGGCTGAGCAACCCCAGTGAGTTACAGGCAGCCATTGATAGCAACCGGCGGGAGGGCCGCCGACAGGGCTTTGGGGGCTCCCTCTTTGCCTACTCTCCAGGAGGAGCCCACAGCATGCTCTCCTCGCCCAAGCTGCAGGTGGCCCCCCTGGCACTGTCGGCCAATAGCAATGGAGGAGCCATTGCCCCGACCCAGAAGATCAAAAAAGGTGAGTGTACACTAGACTCAGAGTATCGGGCTGGCGATTGGCTAGATCATAGTGTTAGTGGCTAAAAAGAATGAAAAAACAAGAAAGGGGCCAGGTTAGGAAGAGCTTTAAAAGTAAAACAAAAGGGACAGGAGGTGGTGCAGTGGGCAGAGCACCAGCCCTGAAATCAAGAGGACCCAAGTTCAAATTTGATCTCAGACACCTAACACTTCCTAGCTATGTGACCTTGGGCAAGTCACTTAACCCAATTGCCTCATCAAAAAAAAAAAAAAAAAAAAAAAAAAAAAGTAAAACAAAAGACTTTATATTTGATCCTGGGTGGAGGCTCTCTGAAATTGGAATACCAAAGACCTGAGTTTGAATCTTCTGTAAAATGAGCAGATTCACTGACTGCTAAGTGTCCTTCCAGTTCTCCCTCTGTGAGCCTCTCTCAGTCAGTGTTGGTTGTTGAGTGCTTTCCCCACTTTTTGGAAGGTAGGGTTGGCTAGGGAAGGTTGGTCAGTTAGGGAATGATGTAGATGTCCAATCAGGCTGTGCTCTGTATGTGTAGAGTTGGGGAGAAGATAAAGGAATCTGGGTTGTGACCCAACTAAAACAGAGATCTTGGGGTGGAGCTTCAGGCAGAGAAGGCTTCCTGGAGGAAGGAGCATTTTTGCGCTCAACTCTGGGCCATGGGGAGGATTTCAGTGTAGGATTACAGACTCCCCTAGAGCCCCACCCAAACAGGCCCAAAGAAGAAATATGATGGAAATGGATAGCCATGGAGGGTCTAAGTGACCGTCATGTGGCTTCAGGAGGGATGGCGGGGGCCAGGATAGATGGTCTAAGAGGGCCAACTTCAGCTAAACACAGGGAAGAGGATCCCTAGCAGGATGGTCTAAAGGGGCTGCCTTGGGAGAGAGTGAATTCCTCATCCCTGGGCAAGTGCAAGTAAATGCTGGGATGGCCACATATCAGAGAGTTCGCAGAGGAGTGTCCTTTGTGAGGGGGGAGGGTAGCCCCCAGATCCTGAGGTCTGTGACGCCGTACTTTTGTCCTGCCCAGAGGAGGATTCTTCCATTCCCATCACGGTGCCCAGCCGTCTCCCCGTCTCCTTGGCAGGCCACTCCGTGGTGGCAGCCCAGGCAGCAGCTGTGCAGGCAGCTGCAGCCCAGGCGGCTGTGGTGGCCCAGGCAGCTGCTCTGGAACAGCTGCGGGAGAAGCTGGAGTCTGGGGAGCCTCCAGAGAAGAAGATGGTCCTGGTGGCAGATGAGCAACAGAGACTGATGCAGCGAGCCCTGCAGCAAAACCTCCTGGCCATGAGTGCCCAGCTGCCCATGAGCATCCGGATCAATAGCCAAGGTAGCCACGTCTGGGGGTTTAGAACTTTTGGAGCTGAGGATGTCAGTCAAGCTTTAGAAGCCAGGGGTCAGAGCTGAGAGGACCCTTAGAACCCAGAAAGTCAGAACTGGGGGAGGAGCCTCAAAACAGAAAATGTCAAAACTGGAAGATCTTAGAATATAGAGTGACAGAGTTGAGACCCCTTTAGAATTTTAAATATCAGACCTGAAAGGGATCTTTGAACATATAACATCAGAGCAGAAAATACCTCAGATTATCTATACCAGCCATTCATTTATAGATGAGGTTGCTAAGGATCGAAAGGGAACTACTTGGCCAATCTTAACAATTCATAACAGAGCTGGGACTTCTAATACCTATTGTGCCACAGTTAACTCTTATTAAGTGTTGGCATTTTGTTAGCCTTCAAAACTTATAAAAGTATAGTGCAGATAAGATCATTCCCATTTTACAGCTTGCAAAGCTGAGGCTCCTAACTTACACCTATGTGAAGGTGAGGCAGAGGAGTCTGGGAGAGTACATGGGCCCATCTTTGCAGAGGAGGCTTCCAAACCTCTGTCAGGGACAGTGGTGGTCACTGACGTTTTCTTCCACCAAGATCCCCAAGAAGGAATTCTGGGACACCCCCACCAGGCACTCCCCTCTGAGAAGGCCTTTTTGGCTCCTCTCCTCACCTCTCCATTAATACTCATCAGTTTTCTTCCCTTGCTTCTGCTTCTCCAGCATCAGAGAATCGCCAAGACTCAGCCATGAACCTAGCCAGCACCAATGGCACCAACAGTATTAGCATGTCCGTGGAAATCAACGGTATCATGTATACAGGTATGTCCCAGACTGGCTTGGCTCCCATGATTATGCTTGGACCCCTCAAAGAAGGAACAGAAGACATGGTCCCTTTAGGATTAGGATTGGGACTGGGATTGGGAATTAGATATCCAGTAATTCTGGATTCTCAGAAAATAGGGTGCCAGCAGAGAGCAGGGGGTCACGGGAGAAATGTCCTCAGGTTTTCTCAGGCCAGGAGTGCCTCTTGACTTTGTGAGCTCCCCTTTGGCTACTTTGAAAAGTGGGATGCCAAGGATTGCAGACCACAAAGGCTGATAGTACCATTTTCATGGAATCACAGATCACAGACCCTGAAGGTCATCTAATGAGTTCCCTGTCTCTCTTTCTGTCTGTCTCTTTCTCTGTGTGTGTGTTTTTTTTTGTTTCTATCTCTTTCTCTATCTCTGTTTCTCTTCTCTCTCTCTGTCTTTCTATATATTTCTCTGTTTCTCTCTCTCTCTGTCTCTCTCCCTTTCTTCTTCCCTTTCTCCCCCACCCCTTCTCATTTCCTCTTCTCTCTCAGAGTTGGCTATGGTTCTTTTTCCTCTTCCTTGGAGGTCTCTGTCACAGCCAAGTGATCCCCTGTTACCTGTGTTATAAGAGAGAGTCCATTTAGCACTTAACCTAAAGCACACATCTCAGGACTGGAAGGGCCTCTTCACCCAACCCACACCTGAACCCCATCCCCTCTTCAGAATGTACAGTTGGATACTTTACTACCTGGCTCACTTTAGATCTGTCCCTTAACTTCGCCAGGCTTCAAATTCTCGTTGCTCAGTCATTTCAGTCATGTCTGACTTGGAATATTCTTGGCAGCAGTCCCGGAGTGCTTTGCCATTTCCTTCTCCAGCTCATTTTACAGTTGAGGAAACTGAGACACACAGACTTAAGTGACTTATCCAGGGCTATACAGCTAGTAAGAGTCTAAGGCAGGATTTGAACTCAGGAAGATGTCTTCCTGATTTCCAGCCCCATGCTTTGTGCATTATGGCACCACCTAGCTGCCCAGATTTCAGTTGCTTATTGGTAAAGTGGAGGAAGTAGGTTAGATGACCTTCTGAAGGGAAACCCTCCCAGTCTTAGATTTATCTGTGATCCTCTGAATATCCAGTAAGGGGACACCCAGGCCCTGCTTGACCACCTCTGAAGAGGAACCTACTACATTAGACCCATTCATTTCATCTCAGGATAGCTTTAACTGACCCATAGGAAGCTTTTCTGGACAGCAAGTCCACATTGGCAATGTCTACTCCTTGTCCTCGGCTCTACTTTGTGGGACCAAATCGCAGAGTTCTAATCCCTTTGACACATGATGGTCTTTCAGGCAGCAGTCTTGCCCCTTCTCAGTCTCCTCTGCCCCAACCTGACAACTTTTGATCCTTTAGCCAATCTTTACAGGCCATGAACTCCCCTCATGGCTCTCACTCTGAGCATCCTCCAGGTGATCGGGGTCCTTCCTGAACTATGGCTTCTAAAATTACCCAAGATACTCCAGATATGGTGCACCAGGGCAGAGAAGGGTGGACCTTTCCCATCCTTATTTCTAGAAACTTTGCCTCTCCTAATGCCGGCCAAGCTCACTTTTGTTTTTGGTTATTGTTGTTTTGTTTTGTTTTGTTCTTAGCTTTGTACATTACTTAGTACTTTGTACTGACTTAGAGGGGATTCATCCTAAGGCCCCTTCTAACTCCAAAATGTTGTGCTTCTGTAATCCCACCCCCTCTTTTTACAGCTTAAGAAATGGAGGCCCTGAGGGCAGCTAGGTGGCTCAGTGGATAGAACACCAGCCTTGAATTCAGGAGGACCCGAGTTCAAATCTGGTCTCAGACACTTAACACTTCCTAGCTGTGTGACCCTGGGCAAGTCACTTAACCCCAGCCTCAAAAAAAAAAAAAAAAAAAAAAAAAAAGAAATGGAGGCCCACCTAGAGGAACTAGAGTGCCCAAGAATTATCTAGGCAGAAAATAGCCAAATTGGGATTCAGACCTAAGTCTTCTGGATTGAAATCAATCTTCCTTCTGTCCAAGCTTTTTGAGGAGTGCTAAGTGTGGGTCCCCAGCAAAGGAGGGAGCCCCAAGTAGTCTCTGACTCTTAGAGCTCTGGGGAGCAGCTCCCAGACCCTGACTTTGCTGACCCCAACCCTTTATGTCTCTTTTCAGGGGTGTTATTTGCTCAGCCTCCAGGCACAGCAGCCACTGTTCCAGCCTCCACCCACAACAAAGGTGGCAGCAATAGCAGTAGCAGCAGCAGCAACAGCAGCAGCAGCAGCAGCAGCAGCAGCAGTAGCCGGGGAGGTCCAGGCACAGGGCCTGGCAGTGGAGGCGGCAGCAACAGCAGCAGCAACAGCAGTGGAGGCGGCAACGGCAGTGGCTCTCAGGCTGGGGCAGCGGGTCTGTCTGTCCCTCCAGCTTCTACCTCGAATAACTCTTTGCCTTAAGCTACCAAGAGGGCTTAGCCTGCCCCCCTCCTCTCTTTCTCGCTCACTCCCTTTCTCACCCACTTGCTGAGCCCCCTGGACTGGTGGGGTGGGGGTGGGAAAGGGAGACTCCAAGAAGGGGAGAGCAAGGGAGGAACAGGGAGAAGGGGGGTGGGGAGAATATGCTGGGGAAGGGAGATCAAAAACAGGGAGCTAGAGCTGACACCCCAAGATAGATACACACATACCAGGAAATCTATAAAGAGAATTGAATAAAACCAGGGGAAAAGAGAAGGAACACTTGAATTTCTCCAGGTTTCGGACCCTCCAAGAAATGGATCATCAGGAGAAAGAAAAGGGGAAAGTAGGGAAAGGGGAAGCTAAAGAGACTTTTCGTAATCCCTAAGGGACTAAGCTGGGTCCGTGGGGGTTCAGGTTTTTTAATCAGTTGCTTTGTAGATTCAACACTGTTTACCTCACACATACCCTGCACTCTTTTTATAATTTCTGTTGTCATCGACCCCACGTTCATCATGCCCAGCTCCTTGGTTCCACAGTAAGCCCTGAGCCTAGAGCAGAGAAGTCTTTGTTGGTGATTTGGGGAGTGGGGGAGGGGGGGAAGGGAAGAGAAGAATTGATTTTGTAAAGACATAGCTACACTCAAACTATACGGGGGTTTTTAAGAGGTTTTTGGCTTTTGTTTTGAGGTGGTTTTTTGTAAATAATCTATTTTATTCTCTAAGAAAAAAATCAAACTTAGGAAAAAAATACATATATATATATTCGTATTTGTTCAGGGAAACTGAACTTGAAAAAAAAAAAGAAAAAAATGTTTAATAACCTTTTTATTAATCCCTTTCCCTTTCCTACCCCTTACTATGATTAATTTTTTTGTGAATTTCCTATGATGCTTTGCTGTTCATAAGCTGGGGATGCTTGGTGACCCTGGAGTCTCCAGGGGCTGACTTCTCCCAGAGATGATTAACTCAGGTGCTGTAGTTGGGATGGGGGGGGGGGGAGGAACTTGTGATTCTGTTGGAGTGGGAAGGGGCAAGAGAGGAAGGCAGGTAGCACAATTTCAGGCTCTGGCAGAGAGGGAGATATCCCCCTGTTGCCCTCTGTCCCTTTGGGGAAAGGTGTCTTTTGATCCTATTTCCTTTAGGGAGTTAAGGAGTTTCTAAGGCAGGGAATCTGTTTTTGCCACTAAATATACCCTCCTCTCTCCCTCCCCTGCTCTTTGCAGAAACAGGGGTACAACTAAGCTCAGGCCAGAAGGTGGGCAAGAGGATCTCAGTGGACCCATCTTAGTCTCTCTTCTAGAGGAAAGAGTGATCCAGAAAAGGACCGAATCTTCTCCTTCCCATGTCCTTTTCCTCCTATCTTTCTCCTTGCATGAATAGCACAGGGCAGAGAGGTCACCCCCTTTTGTTGGATTCAGAGGGTCCCTCATTTCTAGGCTAGGATTGGGAGGAAGAAGAATGGGCACATGCTGGAAAGACTAGGAACAATGGCATTGGCTGTAGGCAGAGCCTGAGCTTGACATGGTACCCAGCTCAAAAGCGGGGCTGAGTTTTTGTTGAGTCAGTTGCCTAGAGACTGTCTTCTGGATCTGAGGACTTTCCCAAGATACCTTTTGCCATTCTGCTCTGACTGTGGACCCTTATTGCCCCTGGGCCTTCTTTCTCTACCCTCCGCCATCCTTCTTCAGCATGGGAACAGCTGGGTCTCCAGCCAGTTGCCCGTTGCTCTTGCGTTGACAATGAATGCATGCCCCACAGCCAGGGAGGGGAGTAGAGGGCCCTTCACCCTGCTTCCATTAGAGAGTATCCCATTATAGAAAGGAAAGCACTTGAAAGATGAGGAAAAGGGGGATAAACTGGTGCCTCTGCTGGGGAGCAGGGGAGACTTCCAGGAGTCAATGCCAAGACATTGAGAACACTCAGCTCTGTCACTGGGACAGGTGAGAGCACCCCCTTCCCCATAAAAGACTTCAGGTTAGCTAGCTCATTCTCATTCAGAAGAGGGCCAAAGAGCAACCGAGGAGTCAATACATCAAACCATTCAGATTATTCAGTAAACATTAAGCACCTACTATGTGCTACAGCTAAGGATACAAAAAAAAGAGAACAAAAACCAAGAAACATTCCCTGTCCTTAACTCCCAGATACCTTTAAAACCTATTTTTCAGGGTCCTAACCCATCTCCCTCTAGTCTTACCAACCCCCAACTCCTGCTGCAAGATCTCCCCAAAGGGGACCCTGGAGCCTTTCACAGGCTTTGTGGTAGAAAATAACTTTCCAGACTCCAGGTAGATCTCTGTTTTTCCTTGCACTTGATTTTGATTTCTCCAGAGGGGAAATTAAGCAGTTGACACCCCCTGACTCAGCTCCCCTCTCCCCCCACCTTTGTCCCTGGGGTGGCCCTTCTCAGGTCTCTGCCTTCCTGCCCATAATTGGGCCCAGTGAGCTAAGTTTTACCCACAATTGGGGGTGGGGGGAGACAGTGGTTTGCTCAGGGCTTGTGAGATGGGGGGAAAGGCCTGACCTATCAGTCTGGCTAGTGTTTGTCCTCCTCCAGAAGGGGAGAAAGAACTATAGAAGGGGGAAAGTGGGTTGGGAGAAGAAAATCTATACCTGAATAGACAAGGGAGAAGCCTAGAAAATGCTGATCCCCCTCTCTGCTCCGAGGCTGGCTCTCTGTGTTTCTCCCTCAGGCTTGGGTTAGGCACTTTAGTGACAGACTTTGGGATATCACAGCAACTTTTTGTCCCTTCTAAAACTTCTACAAAAAATAATAAGTCTCTGGGTAATGAACTCCCCAACTAAGGTACCTTATAACCACTTCCTCCTCACCCCTGCTAATTCTCCCTCAGAACCCCTGTTCTCCCTCATTCCTGGTTAGAAAGTATTTTTTAAACCTGCCTGTCTGCCGTCTTTTTCCCCTCCCTCCCTTCCTGCCTCCTTCCCTTTCTCCTTCCCTTCCTTCCTTTCCTCTCTGTTCTTCCCTGCTCCCTTCTTCTCTTCAGAACTTCCTTCCTTTCCTGTCTCCTCTCCTCCGATCCCCTCCTGCCTTCATTCCTCCCTCCCTCCCTCCCTTCCTTCCCTCCCTCCCTCCCTCCCTTCCTTCCCTCCCTCCCTCCCTCCCTTCTTTCCTTCCTTCCTTCCTTCCTTCCTTCCTTCCTTCCTTCCTTCCTTCCTTCCTTCCTTCCTTCCTTCCTTCCCTCCTTCCCTCCCCCTTCCCTCTTTCTTCCTTTCCACTTCCTTCCTTCCTTTCCTCTCCTTTTCCCCTTAGCCTTTTTCTTAGGGCCTTCCTACTCCCTCAGGGGCTCCCAAAGAGCCCCCAGCTGATTTCCCAAGGTGGCTCCAGAAAGGGAGGGAGGATCCCTTTGGCTTCAGGGAAGCAGCCCAGGACCTAGACTTTTCATGTGTTAATTCAGGTGTCCGAATCCCAAAATGGGTCATAGTAGGGAGGAAGGCATGAGGTCAGTTTCCCTGTACTAAACAGATGTCTGAAGGCTTAGCTAGGCTAGAAAGCTGAGTTTCCTACTCTGTGAAGGGACCAAAAATGTACCCCACTTGAGTCCCTTAGCCACCTGCTTTGGCAGGCAAACCTGAGAGGGCTTGCTCAGACTTCAGAGGAGGATGAAGAGGGGAGCAGCATCAGCCTGGGCTGGGCAACCAGGCTTTCTGGTGGGAGCAGTAGGACCAGTCTGCCCTCCTCTGGCCCAGGAGTTCCCATTTTCTCATCTGATTTGCAACATCCCCAAGCCAAGCCATCCTTGCCTCAGAAGCTTCCTCAGGGTCCCAAACTCCATAGGGAACTGACTTCCTCAAGCCTAACCCTCTCCAGCCTGCCTCCCACACATTTCCTCTCTTCCCTATCCTTTTGCTAGCTGCTCTTCAAGATGTACCAAAAACAATTGTAGTTACATTGGTCCTGTTAGGTAGTAGTGTCCAGGCTCAGGTGCCCCTTTTTGGGGGAAAGCTTTGAAATTTTCTTTCTACCTCATTCCTGATATTTAATGCCAAAAAAAAAAAAATAATAGTCATCTTCATCTCCATCCCCAGCCTGTCCTCCCTAAGCCAGATCAAAAGTTACCTGTAGGAACTGAGGATCTGGGCCCCTCAGACCTCCCCATCGCTTCCGATCATCCTCCTCAGCTTTGCTATTCTGAACTGGGTAGAGGTGCCTCATCAGGCTTGGAGGAGACCCCAGGCCCTCAAAGGCTCTGCCTGTAGAGTGTGTGCCTATCAATCTTTAAAGACTTTGAATGTGCCCTGGAGGCAGATATTGTCTGCCAGCCAAGGCCCATCCATCTTGCCAGCCAAGCATGGAGCAGCTCACCAGCAGAAGGCAGGACACTCAGCGGTGAAGTTTTTTTTGGCCCTGGCCCCTCAAGGCTTTCCCCCTCCCATACTTACCCATCTGGGACAGATAAGTGACATAAGCCTTTGAGAGCCTTAACTGTCTAGGAAATCCCAGTGCCGAGCTGCCCCTTCCCACTTGCCCCCTTCTCCGCTCGCTTTATAGCCTTTCCATTCCAAATGAAACCATCTGCCCATTTTTCATCCTAGCGCGTTGCTGTTCAAGGGGAGAGAGAACTATAGAAGGGGGAAAAGTGGGTTGGGAGAAGAAAATCTATATTAAAGTTATATATATATTATATATAGTGGATGCGCGTGAGCGTGTGTGTGTGTGCGAGTGATGTGTATGTACGAAACCTCTGTGTAAAAATGTCTTTGTGTGTGATCCAGGCTCTCTCAGCAGGCTCTGGATCCTTACTCAGGGGAATTATACCTGCTGTTCAGCTCCAATGATTGTACCGGGAGAGGCAGGGAGATACGGGGAGTTACCCTCATGGCTTAGGTGGTCGAGGGTATCGGCAGTGTGGGGGACCAGGGAGGCGTCCGCTTCCCTCCTCCCCAAGAAAGCCACTTGTAGTTTGTAGGGAGGGCTGAGAAGGGAAGGGGACACTTGTTTTATCGGGGGTAGGGGAAGAGTGGGCCATTCACTGTCAGAACCACTTCTGGCTACTGGTCTGGGATCCATGGCAGCCCAACTACCCTCAGTAGTTAAGAGAGCTGGACAGGCCAGATCAGAAACTTAGCAGGGGGGAGGGTGAGCTCGGGAGGGAGGGAGGGCCACTTCTGAGAGACCACAGCCCTCCAAAGGGACACTACTAATTCCACTGGGATCTCCCCATGGTCTGCCCCCCTACCGGCCCTTTTCCCAGCATCTGAGGCTGGCTCCTTGTTATTCTCCCTCCATACCCCTCAAGCAGAGACCACCCACAGTCCCTTCTTCCAATCCCTTACTTCCTACCCACTGACTACAAAGCTGGGGAGAATCAGGCAACTTTCTACTCCAGGAAGCAAGAGGCTTTTGGGGTGCATCTCAGCACCCTTTTATGCAAACTGGGGGGCCGGTCCCCTTGGCTGGGGGATGGGAAGGGGGCTTATTTCCAAAGCAAATCTTTGGCAGTCATAGTGGCAAGGGCAGGTTGGGAAACCTTACCCTGAGCTTAGGGTCAGAAAGATGTTTTAGCTGGGTTTTTGTTTTAACCTGCTGCTTTTAGGATCTGCCAAAGTACTTATGGTAGACTAGGATGACAAGATGCTATTTTACAGCTAACCCTTTGGGGCGGGGAGGGGGGTGGGTTTGGGGCAAAGGGGCCTGAGGGATCAGGGTTAGGTTTTAGGAACTGTCCATTTTGTACAGTCATCTTTTCATCTGTCTTCTAATTTCCTCCAACCTCTCCCGCCTCCCTTTTATTTTCTTTTCTGGAGAATATATTACATTCAATTTTCCTTTTTTTTTTTTTTTTTTTTTTTTTTTTGGCATGTGGACTAGCATTTCCTCTGGGGTTTGTTAGACAGCGTGGAATCCCCCAGCCTGGGCTGTGACCAGGGTGGGGGGGACCATGCCTGAACTCAGGTAAAAGAAAAAAAAATAAGGCAAAAACCACATTCTACCTCTGACACAGCTCTGTGGGCCTTCTGGCCCTGCTGGGGCTGGCTTTAACTATTTCAGTTTTGCAGGACATTCAGGTATTAAAAAAAAATCTTGTGATTATGAAATTAAAAAAACACTGAAAGTTTACATTTTATAATAACATTATTATACAGATTGTATTTAAACTTCAGAAATATTTAAGACAGTTGTAACCCTGTAAAGCTGATGAGATATTAAATGAAACAACAACAACAAAAAAAACACACTTCTGACTTTTAAAAAAAAATTCATCCGCCTCCTGTGGTTTCTGCTTGGGTCTGGGCTCGCCGAGGTTCGATCACTTGTCTTCCAGTGGGTGGACAGAGGAGGCTCCATTCTTCCATTCCCCCTTCCAAAAGAAGTTATTGAGCCGCCATTTCCGTAGAAATTGTTGAAGAATATTCTCTTTTGGAGAATCTCAGGTCTGGAAGGCTCCAAGAGGATGGGATCTCTGACAAGTACTCTCCTCCTCTCCACTTGAGGGTCTTCAGTGATGGAGAATTAATTCTTAGGCCCTTTTCTCTGGCCTCAGCTCAGAGACCGGCCGTTATACTTAAGGCGTACCATCACAGAACCCAACCCCTAACGTTGGAACAAGATCCCTAGTCCTGAAAACTGTTAGTGTGGGCTTCTAGTGAAATTTAAAATCTTTTTCATCTCTCACCTTCCCTTGTAATAATTTATACTTAGGGCAGTCACAGAGCATAGCTGGGTGGGACTTTGGGCAATGAGCATTTATTTCCTAGCTACTTACTATGTGCTAGTCACTGTTTCAAATGATGGGGATACAAAGAAAACCCCGCCCTCAAGGAGCATACTGAAATGGAGAGAGGGAGACAATATGCAAAAGCCATATATATATAAATGTAAAATGAGAGTAGACTTTGTAAATAGATAATCTCAGAGGGGGAAGAGAGATTTGGAGTGCCTACTATGTGTCAGGCACTGTGTTAAACCTTTTGGATACAAAAAGCCAAAACAATCTTTGTCCTTAAGTAGTTTACACTGTACATAATTACAAAGCAAACATATATATGCAATGAATGGAAATAACAGGGCAAGCAATCGAATTGAAGGGTTGGGAAATTGGGAGGGAACTTAAAACACAATGTGAGAACTAGAAAAGCCCTTAGAGTACAGGTGGTCAGCTATAGGAGGGCCCTTAGAACCCAGAAGGTCAGAGCTGGGAGGGCCCTTAGAACCCAGGCGATCAGGGCCGTGAGAGCCTTTAGAATGCAAGAGGTCAGCTCTAGGAGGGCTGTTGGAATCCAGGAGGTCAGGGCTGGGAGAGCCCTTGAAGATCACCTATTATACAGGTGAGGACATTGCATTCCAGAGAATAGAAATGCACTGTCCAAAGTTACACAATCGGTTGGAAAGCTCCCTGGTTTCCAGTTAACTAGCAAGTCTGTCTCCTGATTCCTGTTCCTTCTGGATTGTGCCAGTACCCCAGGTCAGCCATGGTACAAGGGCGGCTCACCAGGCACCTTCCCTTTTGGAGGAGTCAAGGTCACCTTAGTTCTGTGTCACAGCTATTTATTCCCAACCCCCAAAGACAGCTTCCCAGGGAGTCTGGCCCCAAGGACACCCCGCTCTCCTTTTCCAACCTCAGCCCAGAAAAGAAGCAGCAAAATCTCATTTCCTCAATCTGGCTCCAGGGAAGGTTGAGCTGCCATCTGGGGCATGCCTGGAAATGGAGGAAGGAGGGGATTTTGCTCCTGGTGATGTTAACAAGTCACCAGGTAAGTCACAGGGAAGGAGGGAAAGAAGAAAAGAATGTCAGATTCAGAAAGTCCACAATTACAACCAAAATCAATCCAAATTCAACAAATCATCCTGGGGATCCTTATTGCAGTGGGTAGTGCCTCATTGTATCATGCCGGTAACCCCAACTTCTAGAAGTTGTACCCACTAAGTGTGAGAGCAAAGGGCAGAGACCTGAATTTAAATGCTATCTCACACTCTAGCCCTTTGTATGACCCTGGGCAGTCCCTAAATCTGAGTCTTAGGTTGGACTCAATTGCCTCCTATTTCCCTTTGATCTCTTAAGCCTGCTCTCCTGTCCTCAGAGAGCTCACCACTTTAATTCACTCTCATCACCTTTCACTTGGACTTTTGTGATGGCCTCCTGCTTGGCCTCCTTGCCTCAACTGCTGACTTCAATACATCAGAACAGTTCCAGAAAACACAGATTTGACCACGTTTTCTCTACTCGCCCCTCCTCAGTAAAACTCAAGTGGCTCCCTATTCCCCTGGGCATCAAATGGAAAATGTCATTTGGCATTTACAGCTATGTGCAACCCAGACCCTTCCCACCTTGACGGTCTCCTGACAACAGTCACTCCACTCTACAATCTAGCCATACCTCCTAGCACGGGACCCCGAGCGTCTCTGTGTCCTATTTGCTGGGGATAGATGCTTGTTCTCTTCCTCAAAAACAAAGCTGTTTCTCCTTTAAAGACTTGGGTCAAATTCAATGCCCCAATGAAATCTCTCCTCGTTGCAAGGCTGCAGTATCTTCTGCGGTAACCCTGGGCTTGCTTGGTGCATTTCTTACATATATATATATATATATATATATATATATATATATATATATATATATATATATATATATATATATATATATATATATATATATATATACACACATTTACTCTTTTAGATAGAAAGATAGAGATATTTATATTCTTATGTCCACAAACATGTTTCCCATGTTAGAATATAAGCTTCTTGGAGTCAGAGACTGTTGATCTTAGCAAAATGTCTGGTACACAGTGTAGTTGCTTAAGAAATCTCATTTACAATCATCAGAGGGATGGAAGAAAACAAGCATTTATTAAGGCACTGCTAAATACTAGGAATACCAAGACTAAAATGAAACAGTGTCTTCAACGAGCTTATAGAAATAAGAGAAATGAATATAGAGAATAGAGAAAAGGAGGAAGACAGTCTGCCAAAAGGAATTAAGTGGGGGGGATGTGGATAAAAGTATCCCAAGGAGACATGATCTTAAAGTCAGAAGCAGAGCCACGAGGGCAGCCTAGGGCTGTCCAAAAAATAGATGCCCCAGGAGAAGCTCATCAATGGGTGAAGGGGACAAACCTGGCATAGGAATGTTCTGTGGTGGGCAGATTGAAGGATGGGAAGATATTCCAAGACAAGAAGGCTTTGGGTGCTGGGGATGAGACAGCAGCAGAGGCAAGATTCTGAATCCAGAAAGTCAGAGCTTCAAGAAGTATTCTCCTCTCTTGAGAAATGAGAGAATGGGGCCATTGGGCCCCAAGTCATACAGATAGGAAGCAGGTCCGCCATGTGACTATCAGCTCTTCTCAGCTGCTTTAAAGTAAAGCCCAGAGGGACTGTGACCTGGATTAGTGAGGGAATGCCCCATGCCCCACCTCAACAAAAGGCCTTTGAAGGTTGTCGGAGATATAGAAGGGACTTAGATAAGGTCTCTGCTTGAAAGGAGGGCACAGTCTAACAGGGACCCAAACACAACAGATGGTGAGAGGGGATTTAGATGAAGAGCTTTCCAAGGAAAACATGAAGAAGAAAAGATCATCTTCTGATCAACTGAGATGGACTTGGTTCTTTTTCAACAATGAGGTGATGCAAGGCAATCCCAATAGACTTGGGATGGAGAGAGCCATGGAGAACTATGGAGACTGAATGTGAATCAGAGCATAGTTATTTTCACCTTTTTGTTGTTGTTTCCTTGTTTTTTTCTTCTTTTTGTGTTTTTCCCCTCACTTTTGTCCTGATTTTTCTTGCTCAGCATGATGAATATGGAGATATATTTACAAGAATTACACAAGGTTAAGCTATTTTGGATTACTTGCTGTCTAGGAGAGGGGGGCAGGGAGGGAGAAAACTTTGGAACACAAGGTTTTGCAAAGGTGAGTGTTGAAAACATCTTTGAATATATTTGAAAAAAAATAAAAAGCTATGAAATGAAATTTTAAGACTATCTTCAGCTGAGGGTACCAGAGAGAAGTTGTCCTGAATGGTAGAGTGTCTGAGGATCTTAAAGGATGGCTAGGATTTCTACTGGGAGAGAGAGGAAGATTGACCTTCAGGCACTGTGTGGGCAAAGGCCCAGAGACAGGAAAGTAGAGAATATAGAGGGCATTTAGGTGGCTCAGCGGAATCAAGAAGACAAGTTTAAATGCAGCCTCAGACACTATTGGTGTGGCTGGATATGTCATTTTTTTGGCCTCAATTTCCTCATCTGTAAAATGAATTGGAGAAGGAAATAACAAACCATTTCAATATCTTTGCCCAAAAAACCTTAAACAAGGTCACAAAAAGTTGGACAAACATCAACAAATGGAGGCCCCATAGGTAGTCAGTCCAGTTGGGCAAGTAATAGAAAATAAATTGGAAAAAAGGAGAAAATTTCCTGATTTGGGGGCCAGACTCAGGGAGCTGGGTTGAAAGAAGAGTGAAATGAGGTAAAAAGGTTTTGCAGAGAGGTGGTTGAAACTAATGACTCAGTAATGAGCTGGTGATTATCATTGGATTTCAATTTTCAATCAGCCCTCTTCCCCTCCTCCATTAGCAGAGATAACAACAGTATTGAATCTGAGATCTTTGTCCTTGCAGCCAGTTCTGGGGCCATTCACCGAGCTTTTGCTGGATTGGTGGGGGGGAGGTGGGGGGAGGAAGATTGGGGGCAAGGAAGGGAGTGATGAAGCAGCCTTAGCAGCCCCTGTGCCAGAATTCTGATTGTTTTCTGAAATCCATCAGAACCTGGGAAAAGCTCTTCTCCAAGAAGAAACCAAGACTCCAATCAGAAGGACCTTAGCCTGATTCTAGCTTCTTTTAATATCACTGATTGGCCAGTGATAGAATCTTTTAAGAACTGGCATTTCTACAGCACTCAGAGCTTCACAGAGTGAATTTCATGGAGATGTATTTACCTAAATCAGAATATTTGCATCAGCTCACAACAATCCCATGGGGCAGGGTTATTAGTATCCCATTTTATAGATCTAGATCTATAAAATATAGATAGATATAGACTTTATAGGTTTCATAGGCATTGGAAGTGATGAGAAGTTAAGTGACTTGTTCAGAGTCTCACAGGCAGGAAGGGCTATGCCTGGCTAGGAATCCACGTCTCCTGATCTGAGGAGATTCCTACTACATCATACTGCCTGTGAGTCAGTGAGTGAGTTAACCTGTCCCTGACTGAAAGCTCCCCTGACAGGACACCTGATCTGTACCTAAGTGTTTGGGGGGGTGCTATTGAGGGGCCAGGTGCATGGCACTCACAGCTGGCCACAGAGAAGCCCCTGAGGCTGGGTGGTCAGGGGCTTGAGAGAAATATCACCCACCGTTATAGCTTTTGTCCTCCTGGGCCCCAGGAGGGCTGTCTCTGACATAACTGGTCTATCTTCATTCCAGGGAACTTGTGATGGAGCCATGGGATGGGGGGAGGGAGTGACCTCTGACCTTCACAACAGGGAAACAGCCCTTGGCCTGTTTGTCCCCTGGGATGGGGGAGGAAGGGAGGTTGCTAGGGGGAGATTAGCCTAATATTTCCAGCCTGGGCTCCAGCAGCTGGAAGACCATCAGCATGGTGGGGAAGCTATGCAGACAGCCTGACATCAGACAGCTGCTCCCAAACCAGAGATTAAAAATTCTCTTACAACCATTTCCTGATGAACTCCTCCCCTGTCATTGGCTTGAGATGATCTGTCTTCCTCTCCTGTCTAAGATCACAGAGCTTCCTGGTCTTGGGCATCATGTCCAAACCTGTCACCCTGTTAACCGCTCCCTAAAACTATCTTTGCTCTCCTTCGTACCCCAGCTTCTCCTCATTTCTCTCCTGTGCTCGTGCAAGGAGCCCCTGTGGCTCTGCCCACTCTCTACCAGTGCTTTAGGGGGCCAAAGAAACATTAGGTCAATCACCTTTGGATCTGCCTTCCCAAAGGTCTCTGCAGGCTTGATATGGAAGGAGTGGACCTAATCCAACCCAACAAATGATGATTACGCTATGCCGGACATTGTCCTAAATTCTGGGAATTCATAGACAAAAATGGTCTTAGGGAGATTACATTCTGGGGGGAAGGGGAGGAGGGAAATGGGATATAACTTATAAACAAAGATGCTTATGATAATTTGAGGAGGGGGGAGAGATCCCAGGTTATTAAGGAGATCAGAAGGCAGAAAATGAGCTGAGCCTTGAAGATCCTAAGAGGCAGGGATATGTGTCCAGAAATGGAACGCATTCTGTGCAAAAGTATGGATGCTGGAGATGGAACACTGATTTTTTTTCAGGAGCAGTAAATTAGCCATTTTGCCCCAGAAATCACTTCATCAAGGAAAATATGCCTGGAAAGTTAGGCTGGAACCAGACTCCTGCTTACCAAGGACTTGAAATGTCTAACCCAGGAGTCGGTATTTGATCCCAGAGGCAACAGGGAAATTTCTTAAGCTACTGAAATTTCTTAAGTAGGTGAATGAGTGACTATCAGCTTGGTGTTTTAGAAAGCACTGGCTGGGGTTCAGAACTCATTTTAACCCTGCTAACCAGCCATGTTTCCATTTACTCACTCAAAATTTACTGAGACCCCACAAAGCACCATTTGGGGGGTATCTGTGAAATGTCTACAGCAATATATATTGCTTTATATGTATAGTCATATCTACCTATGTAGATCTATATATTGATATATAGATATGGATATGGATATATATCTGTAACAACAACTATAAACAGCTTAGCAACTCAATGTAGTGTCAAAGGCCCAGCACCAGGACCCAGATTGCAATCTTGCCTCTGCATTTAACACCTGGGTGACAGGTTAGTCACCTTTCCTCTGAGCCCCAGTTTCCTTAGGACTTCCACCAATGTGACCAGTTACTAGGCAAGGATCTCCACTGAATTCTGGCTGCTAAAATGAATTATAATAACAGGATCCACCGACAATTCAAACTTTCTGCATCCGGGGTTATTTTGATTAAAGTGCTTTGAGGTCCTCAAGATGTAAGAGGCAAGGGGGACTTGGGGACTGAAATACAGAATATGTTGTCAGACAGAACAGGAGGCTGGTGCAGTGGATAGCAAACTGGACTTGGAAACAGGAAGATTCATCTTCCTGAGTTCAGTCCAATCTTAGTCATTCACCAACTATGGATGATCCTCGGCAAATCAATTAACCCTGTTTTCCTCAGTTTCTTCATCTGTAAAATGAATTTAAGAAGGAAATGGCAAACAGTATTTTTGCCAAGAAAACATCCAAATGGGTTCCTAAGTCACTTAACCCTGTTTGCCTCAGTTTCCCCACCTGTAAAATGAGTTGGAGAAAGAAATGGCAAATGGTATCTCTGAACAAAAAAAAACCCCAAATGGGTTCCCAAAGAGTAGAACACAACTGAACAATAACATATTGAAAAGCAGGAGTGATTTGCTGGTTTTGCTGAACTTTCCCCCTCTTTTTCTTTATTATATAATGATGGGTCTCTACATAGGCGAGGAAGAGATTTTTTTTAATATTTTAAGCTGAGGAATAGATTTAGAATGAAGGTGATACAAAAACCAAAGATATCAATTTAAAAAAAAACTTTTTTGGGAAGAAACCTTAAAGTGTGATTGAAACATTTAAACATTAAGATGTTTTCCTCTGCCTTCACTAGCTTCCTAGTAAGTCTCCTAACCCTAACACTGGATCTGTGACCATTTTCCTGTGTAAAATCAGGAGTGTTTGCAGCTATTTCTCTGGCCCTTCCCAGGCCTAAATCCTATGATCCCATGATCTGGAGAAAGAGAAAGGCTGGAGACTGGAGACAGTAAAGAGAGGGGTCTGGAAATGCCCTCCCACTCCGAAAAGGTGGCCTCTGTAACCTCAGAGACTCCCTTAAGCCCCCAGAGGTCCAGCCCCTTCGCCTGCCCTCTGGCCCCAAGGGAATCTCAGACACGCTTAGCTTCCTGCCATAAATAAACCCCTGCCTTCAGTGCTTACCCTCCACTCTCTAGCCCTCAACTCATCCCTGCAATGGCAGGCTGAAATTAGGGGGTGTGTGTGGGAGAGAGGGTCCCCCCCCTTTCCCTGGATCTGCTCTCAATCCTGGCCACAGGGGAAGAGGGACTCCCTCCCCAACCCTCCCTTTCATTCCCTTTGGGCAACTGAAAGGATGGAAATCCCCGCCCCTCCTCAAGGGAGTGAATAGCCCTGGGCCCCAAAGAAAATGCAACGGGCCAGACTATTTATGACTCACCACTGCCACCTAGTGCTGAAGCAACCAGTAGTTTCATCAAGTTCCAATTACTGTTCTTGAATATCTCAAGTAACAGGGAACTCACTACCAAACCACAGTTGGGAACTCTAATTATTAGCGACTCTCTATGTTATATTATACTTGTTGGAGCATATACTTTTGATTTGATTTGATTCAGTCTCCCCTTTTTTGTTTAATTGTTTTATTTTTTCTAGTTCTACATATATATTAGCTTTTAAAATACACATTTCTTCATGAATCATGTTGGGAAAGAAAAATCAGAACAAAAGGGAAAAACCACAATAGAAGGAAAAAAAACAGAAAAAAGTGAACACAACATGCATTGATTTACATTCAACCTCCATAGTTCTCTTTCTGGATGCTGATGACTTTTTTATAATTAAAGCTTTTTATTTTCAAAACATAAGCATAGTTTTTAACATTCACCCATGTAAAACCTTGTGTTCTGAATATATTTTTCTTCCTTCCCCCACCCACTCCCCAAATGGCAAGTAATCCAATATAGGTTAAACATGTGCAATTCTTTAATACATATTTCCACAATTATCGTGCTGCACAAGAAAAATCAGATCAAAAAGGGGAAAATGACAAAGAAAACAAAATACAAGTAAACAACAAGAAGAATGAGAATGCTATGTTGTGGTCCACACTCAGTTCCCACAGTCCTCTCTCTAGGAGCAGACAGCTCTCTTCATCACAAGGCCATTGGAATTGGCCTGAATACAGATGTTTTTTATCCAAAGTTTATTGGGACTGCCTTGGATCACTGAACTACTAAGAATCAAGTCTTTTTCATAGTCAATCATCACACATTCTTGCTGTTACTATGTAGAATGTACAATATATACAATGTATTCCTGGTTCTGTTTGTTTCACTCAGCATCGATTCATTTAAATCTTTCCAGGTCTTTTTGAAATCAGCTTGTCCATCATTTTTTATAGAACAATAATATTCCATTACTTTCATATACCATAATTTATTCAGCCGTTCCCCAACTGATGGGCATGTACTCATTTTCTAATTCTTTGCCACCATAAAAAGAGCAGTTACAAACATTTTAGCACATGTGAGTCCTTTTCCTATGATTTCCTTGGGTTACAAACCCAGCAGTAGTATTTCTTGGTCAAATGGTATGCACAGTTTGATAGCTCTTTGGCCATAGTTCCAAATTGTTCTCCAGAATGGTTGGATCTGTTCACAGCTCCATCAGCAATGCATTAATGTCCCAGTTGTCCCACATGCCCTCCCAGATTTATCATTATCTTTTCCTTCTCATCTTAGACATTCTGAGAGGTGTGAGGTAGTACCTCAGAGTTGTTTTAATTTGCATTTCTCTGATCAATAGTGATTTGGAGCATTTTTTTCAGAATGCCTACAGATGGCTTTAATTTCATCATCTGAAAGTTGTCATTCATATCCTTTGGCCATTTATCAATTAGGGAATACTTGTAGTCTTATAAATTTGATACAGTTCTTTATATATTTTAGAAATGAGGTCTTTATTGAAACATTGTAAAAAAATTTTCTCAGCTTTGTACTTTCCTTTTAATCTTGTTTCTGTTGGTTTTGTTTGTGCAAAACCTTTTTAATTTAATGTAATCATAGCAATCATTTTGCCTTTTATAATGTTCTCTAGATCTTCTTTGGTCATAAATTCTTTCCTTCTCCAAAAATCTGATGGTAGACTATCCCTTGATCTCCTAATTTGCTTATGGTTATCACTCTTTATGCCCAAATCATGCACCCATTTTTACCTTATTTTGATAGGGGGTGTGAGATGTAGGTCTAGGGGCACACATTTTGATGTGATTCA
This sequence comes from Sminthopsis crassicaudata, assembly GCF_048593235.1. Lineage (NCBI taxonomy): Eukaryota > Metazoa > Chordata > Mammalia > Dasyuromorphia > Dasyuridae > Sminthopsis > Sminthopsis crassicaudata. The sequence continues at coordinate 57,370,614 of NC_133617.1, read as the reverse complement.
GGTCTTCCACCAATGTGACTATTTACTAGGCAAGGATCTCCCATTGAATTCTGGCTGGTAAAATGAAGTATAATAATGAAATAAAAGTGAAATGAGCAGAACCAAGAGAATAATGTATATAGTAACAACAATATTGTTTTAAGAATGACTAACTGAATAAGTCATTTTGACTTTTATAAATACCCAAATAAAGTATGAAGGATATATAAAGAATGATGCTATCTGCATCCAGAGAAAGAACTGATAAATGGATGTATAGAATAATTATATATATATACTTATGTGTGTCTATTAGTAGCCATCTCTAGGATGGGGAAGGGAAGAAAAAAAGAAATTTACAAGATAACTTTTATTATCATTTAAAATAATAATAGCTTTTTTGTTTTTCAAAATACACGGAAAGATAGTTTTCAACATTCATCCTTGCAAAACTTTATTATATTTTTTTAAAAGGAAAGCAAGTTGTACATAATAGAATCATAGTTTCATGTGCAAATCATCTTTGAAAATTACACTGTTATGGAAATGCTTATTTTATTCCATAGATTTAAAAAGGAGATGAAATATACAGGCAGTCTAGGGGCTATGTGGTCCTTAGAAACATTTGCCTGTTTCCCTCCTGCCCCGCATTGTCACTACAGAAGTGAAAGGGGCCTCTAAGGACTGAGGCCCATTTTCTATTTTTCTTTCTTATCTTCTAAATATCAAGAAGACCACAATAGACTAATTGAATCCCCTATGGCAAACAGGTAAGGACAAGATTAAGAGTCATATAAGACCTTTCACACCTCAGTTGTAAATAGCCAGGCTTCTAGAGTTTCTGTGACCAAAAATTAAATTCCCAAAAACCAACATGATAATGAGCCTTTGTTGACATAGGCCTATAGAACCCAAGATCTCTTCCATGCTCTCATCAGAAGTTGCTAGTGGAAGAATGGAAGGATTATTACTCTTTTTTTTAAATAAAGGAATTGAGGATAAGAGAGGATAGATATATAAATATATAGATATAGTTATATGTATTTATACATAATGCCTATGTATATGGCTATTAAGTGGCAGACATACAACTGAAACCCAAGGCTGCTTCCTTTCCTTTCTTCTTAGAACTTCCTCTTCTTCTTAGAACTATCAAATTTGTAGATGACACAAAGCTAGACTAAATAGCTGATATGTATTGGATGACAAAATCAAGATCCATAAAAATCTTGATAAGTTATTGTTGGAATACATGGAAGCTGTTGGACTACAGGGGAACCACCCAACAGTGGCTGCTGGAGATCCAATCCACAATGGATCTCTTCCTATGAGAGGATGATACAAAGAGACTGAGAGGCTGTTGCTGTTCTCTGACCTCCCTCCTTTTCCCTCTGCCTCCAGTTTATCTCATTCCCAGTCCACAACACATGTGTCAGCAAAGGCTGTCCTCCAACTCCTTCAGATACTATGATTCACAGCTATGGAGGCTCTCAGAGAATTGACCTGTCCCTTAAAAGGTTAAAGAAATACAGTAAGTCTAATAGTTGAAATTAGAAATAAATGTCAAGACTTACACTTGGATTCAAAAAGTCATTTTCCAAAAGCACGAGATGGGAGGTACAGCTACAGAACAGTTTATCTGAAAAAAGATTTGGCAGTTTTGGTGGACCATAAGATATATGCATGTAAGCTAAAAAGATCTCAGGCTGTATTAGGAGACAAAAGATATCAATGAATGTTTATATTTAACAAGAGAGAGAGAGGCATCATGTGTAACACTATACTATAATCTTGCCTGGTCAGATCACATGTGGAACATTGTGTTCACTTTTGGGTGCCATATTAGAAGAACACTGATTAAATTGGAGGATGTCCAGAAGACAAGCAAGATAATGCCCTATGAGGAAAGAACATGAAATTACTTACTCACAAAGAAAGCTGGATCATGGCATAAAGAACGAGATCATAAATAAATTAGAGGAACACAGGATAGTTTACCTCTCAGACTTGTGGAGGAGGAAGGAATTTGTGACCAAAGGAGAACTAGAGATCATTATTGATCACAAAAAATTTTGATTGCATCAAATTAAAAAGTTTTGTACAAACAAACTAATGCAAACAAGATTAGAAGGGAAGTAACAAACTGGGAAAACATTTTTACAGTTAAAGGTTCTGGTAAAGGCCTCATTTCCAAAACATATAGAGAATTGACTCTAATTTATAAGAAATCAAGTCATTCTCCAATTGATGAATGGTCAAAGGATATGAACAGACAATTTTTAGATGATGAAATAGAAACTATTTCATATGAAAATGTTCCAAATCACTTTTGATCAGAGAAATGCAAATTAAGACACCTCTGAGATACCACTACACACCTGTCAGATTGGCTAAGAAGACAGGAAAAAATAATGATGAATATTGGAGGGGCTGTGGGAAAACTGGGACACAGATGCATTGGTGGTGGAGTTGTGAAAGAATCCAACCATCCTGGAGAGCAATTTGAAATTATGCCCAAAAAGTTACTGTGCATACCCTTTGACCCAGCAGTGTTTCTACTGGGCTGATATCTCAAAGAAATATTAAAGAAGGGAAAGGGACCTGTATGTGCCAAAATGTTTGTGGCAGCCATTTTTGTAGTGGCTAGAAACTGGAAAATGAATGGATGCCCATCAGTTGGAGAATGGTTGGGTAAATTGTGGTATATGAATGTTATAGAATATTACTGTTCTGTAAGAAATGACCAGCAAGATGAATACAGAGAGGCTTAGAGAGATTTACATGAACTGATGCTGAGTGAAATGAGCAGAACCAGGAGATCATTATATACTTCAACAATAATACTGTATTAGGATGTATTCTGATGGAAGTGGATATCTTCAACATAGAGAAGATCTAATTCAGTTCCAATTGATCAAAAATGGACAGAATCAGCTACACCCAGAGAAGGAACACTGGGAAATGAGTGTAAAGTATTTGCGTTTTTGGTTTTCTTCCTAGGTTATTTTTACCTTCTGAATCCAATTCTTCCTGTGCAACAAGAAATTCAGTTCTGCACACATATATTGTATCTAGGATATACGATAACATATTTAACATGTATGGGACTGCCTGCCATCTAGGAGAGGGGGTGGAGGGAAGGAGGGGAAAAATCGGAACAAAAGCGAGTGCAAGGAATAATGTTGTAAAAAATTACACATGCATATATACTGTCAAAAAAAGTTATAATTATAAAATTAATAAAACATATATATAAAGCTGGATAATTCTGGAGAATGATTTAGAACTATGCTCAAAAAGTTATCAAACTGTGCATACTCTTTGATCCAGCAGTGGACTTATATCGCAAGAGATCTTAAAAGAGAGAAAGGGACCCACTTGTGCAAGAACGTTTGTGGCAGCCCTCTTTGTAGTGGCCGGAAACTGGAAATTGAGTGGATGCCCATCAATTGGAGAATGGCTGAATAAATTATGATATATGAATGTTATGGAATATTATTGTTCTGTAAGAAATGACTAGCAAGATTTGAGAGGCCTGGAGAGACTTAACATGAACTGATGCTGAGTGAAATGAGCAGGACCAGGAGATCATTATATACTTCAACAATAATACTGTATAGTGATCAATTCTGAAGGACGCGGCCCTCTTCAACAATGAGATGAACCAAATCAGTTCTAATAGAGCAGTAATGAACTGAACCAGCTACACCCAGCGAAAGAACTCTGGGAGATGACTATAAACTACTACATAGAATTCCAAATCCGTTTATTTTTGTCTGCCTGTATTTTTGATTTCCTTCACAGGCTAACTGTACACTATTTCAAAGTCCGATTCTTTTTGTACAGCAAAATAACTGTTTGGACATGCATACATATATTGTATTTAATTTATACTTTAACATATTTAACATGTATTGGTCAACCTGCCATCTGGTGGAGAGGGTGGGGAGAAGGAGGGGAAAAATTGGAACAAAAGGTTTTGAAATTGTCAATGCTGAAAAATTACCCATGCATATATCTTGTAAATAAAAAGCTATAATAAAAAATAAAGTTATGATCAGAAAAAGAATCTGAATACAATGTTACAAGAAATTATTAACAAAAAATTACAATAAAATAAATTCTATGAAAAAAAAAAGGAAAGCAAAAATGAAGCACTAGGAAATTAAGGAAGGAAATAAGAAAAGGAAAGAAAGAGAGAGCGAGGAAGGAAGGAAGAAGGGAGGAAGGAAGGAAAGAAAGGAAAGGAAAGAAAGTAAGAAAGAAAGAAATTGAGGGAAAAAGTAAGAAAGAAAGAGAGAGACAAGAAAAGAAAGGAAAAGAGAGAGGGAGAGGAGGAAGGAAGCAAGGAATGAAGGAAAGAAGAAAGGGAAGAAAGAGAGAAAGAAGGAAGGAAAGAAGGAATTAAGAAAAAGGAAAGAAGAAAGAAGGAGGAAATAAAGGGAGAAATTAAGAAAAGAAAGGAAGAAAGCAAGGAGGGAGGGAAGGAGGAAGATAGGGAAAGAGGGAGAGAGGAAAGAAAGGAAGAAGGAAGGAAGGAAGAAAAGAAGAAGGAAAGGGAAAAAAGAAAAAGGAAGAAAGAAAGAAAAAGAAAGGAAGGAAGGAAGGAAGGAAAAAAAGGAAAGAATGGATGAATGAAAGAAAGAAAGGAGGGGTGAAAGGAAGGAAGAAATTAAGAAAAGGAGAAAAAGAAAAAAGACAGAAAGAAGGAAGGAAGTAAAGAAATTTTAAAAAGGAAAGAAAGAAAGAAAAAAGAAAGAGAAAGAAAAGAAGGAAGAAAAAAGGGAAGAAATTAAGAAAAGAAAGTAAAAGACTGAAAGAAGGAAAGGAAGGAAGGAAATAAAAGGAAAGAAAGAATGAATGAAAGGAAAAAGAAAGGAGGGAAGGAAAAAAGGAAAGAAAGGAAGTAATTAAGAAAAGGAAAGGAAGAAAGGAAGAAAGAACAAAAAAAGAAAGAAAAGAAGGAAGGAAGAAAAGGTAAGAAAATAAGTAAGAAAGAAAGTAATAGACAGAAAGAAGGAAAGGAAGAAATTAAGAAAATGAAAGGAAGAAGAGAAAGAAAGAAAGAAAGAAAGAAAGAAAGAAAGAAAGAAAGAAAGAAAGAGAAAAAAGAAGAAAGAAAGAAAGAGAGAGAGAGAGAGAGAGAGAGAGAGACAGAGACAGAGAGAGACAGAGACAGAGACAGAGAGAGACAGAGAGAGAGAGAGAGAGAGAGAGAGAGAGAGAGAGAGAGAGAGAGAGAGAGAGAGAGAGAGAGAGAGAGAGAGAAAGAGAAAGAGAAAAAGAGAGAGGGAGGAAGGAAGGAAGGAAGAGAAGAAAGGAAGAAAGAAAGAAAAAGAAAAATCAAATGTAACTGCCCTTTCTAAAATTAACAATGACTCCTTACTTGTCAAGTTTAATGGGTTTCTTCCCTTCAATTCCCATCCTTTTTTTTTTTTTTTGTTCCCCTGAGGCAATTGGGGTTAAGTGACTTGCCCAGGATCACACAGCTAGGAAGTATTAAGTGTCTGGGGTCAAATTTGAACTCAGGTCCTCCTGACTTCAGGGCTGGTGGTCTATCTACTGCGCCACCCAACAGCCCCACCTGTGAATTTAAAAAAAAAAATGCTTTGCTAAACAACTGTTTGGTCATGTATACATATATTGTATTTAATTTATACTCTAACATATTTAACATGTATTGGTCGACCTGCCATCTGGGGAGGGGGGAAGGAGGGGAAAAATTGGAACAAAAGTTTTGGCAATTGTCAACGTTGTAAAATTACCCATGCAAATATATGGTAAATAAAAACTATTATTACTAAAAAAAAAAAAAAAAAAAAAAAAAAGAATAAGTGCTTTGAAAATTTTTGATTTGTTTGGCTGCATATTCAGATTTGATTTGGCTGAGATTTGTCCTATAACTTAAATTTTGATATGTTGAAAAAACATTTCATTTTATTAATTGTGGCATCAAATAAAAAATTCTAGGAAAAAATGTGGATTAGGGAAATCTGAATTACGGTCTAGTCTTAGAAATTTATTAACTGTGAGTGATCTTAATCAAGTTACCTTATCTCTTTACCTCCGGTTCCTAATTTGTAAAGAAGATAGGATTAACACCCACCTCTCAGAATGATTGTGAGGATCACAACAAATTGATAAAGTGAAGGTGAAGTGCTTAACATAGTGCTGTTATATAGTTAGCAATCTATTAATATTGACTTATTATCATCATCTCTTTAATCAAATGTAATTGCTCCATACTAGATAACTCCATCCAGAGTTTTTTTTAACATGATTATAACATGTCAAAGGTGACAAATTTTTTTCCTTTATTGGAAATACATTTGACTGAATTTATGTCATCTGATTAGTAAGTTTTACTTCATGTTTTGAATACATAATATTGTTTTGAATGTTATTATGCCATTTATCATATCAGAAATGCTATTAGACAAATAACTTCTCTTTAAATCTAGATACTATTAGATTATAAATAGAACTTTTAAAGGAATATGCTAAAAATAGATATTTAAAAACTTTATTTGATTGGATGTGTTTTGTTTTAAAATAAATAATACTCGTAACAATAATTTACTGTTTGGATGAAAAATGTTTCACAAACCCTTTAATACAGCCTTATTTGTGAGGTCCCTTGAGACTTTGTATTTAGGCTTGATCATAACATCTTACCTACTTGACCAGATGTTGAAAAATTTTTAGGTATTGAAAGTTAAGAACCTAGAACTGAGAAAATATGATCTCCTCTCTCACTCCTTGTCAAATGGGGGAATTTACAAGCTTATTGTTAAAGAGTGAATTTTTATCTGAAATTGCATAGCTGTCACTTATAATAATTATGAAAATGTATAGGACGATTTAAAGATGTAACTTCAATATATTAATATGAGTCACTTTTCATGTATTCACTATATATGTATTTGAAAAACTCCAGGATATGGCTACCTTTAATTTATAAGTGAAGTATAAATGAAACATAACATTAGATCAACATAAAAAATTAATAATATTCAGGCCTTAAACTGTGAGTGGTGAAATGTTGCTATTTGAGGCAAAATTTCTTAGGAGTATAATTTAATATTATTATGAGTTTGATTTGAGATAGATTGTCTGAAGTGTCCATTAAACTAATGATCTACCATTCAAGGAGAAAATAGCATGTGTTTCAATTTGAAATTGTTCCAAAAAAAGGGGGGGGATGACCTTGGTAGAGCCAAGGTAGAATCTTCTTGACTCAGTTTTCCCATTGTGCTATTTCTTTTTAAATAGGAAATTTTCACTTGGTTAATCCTGGGCCTGAATTTTGATAACTTCTGAATATTTTGGAGCTTTGTCAAATAATTGTCAAATATGACTTGTGACTGGAATCAAACAGAACTAAGGGAGCTTTTCCCTCTATTATGGTATGTGTCAAATCAGAGTGTACCCTTGAGGGAACAGTCTTGACATTGTTATGACTATGTCCTGCTTTTTTTCCTTTTGTAGCAAATTTCTATAAACAGCTTTGAATTATAGAAGTTTTGTTTTTGAAATACTATTAATTAATAGATGAATACTTGGATATCTGTGAGTTACTATAATAGAATACAAGTTTGAAACAAATCTTACGATTTTAAGCTGCATGTGTTATAAAATTATTATATACAGATGATATTCTCCAAAGGAGGAAATTACACAAAATAAAAAGACAAAGACATAATGTTGTTTCTATACACATGAATATGATTGACTTCCAAGAATTTCTAATGGGAAATCTAGGCTATGTATATGTTAAGCTCTTAAAGTTGAACTAAGGATTTTACATATAAAACATCACTGATAATTGTAAATAAAGTGAAATTATTTTTTCATTTTAAAGTACTTGTCTGATAATTTTCAAACACTCATAATCTTTTTTTTAGATTCATCTATTAGTCACAGGATTTAAATAAAGAAAAAATCAACAAATGGTATGTAAAAATTTAAATTCTCTGAAGTTTCAGATTTGGAAAACCAAATTTAAGAGTTGTACAAAATTGTAATAAATCTTGTTAGTAGAAAATTTTAACAGAATTACCAAGGAATTTCTGCAAGTGACTTGGAACTGGAAAAGCAGAACCCCTGCTAGAGAATGAAGCCTATTCCAGAGAGATAGTTCCAGGGACCATACAACTTCCACTGAATATCTGGGACTCAAGGTAAAAATGTGCTGTGGGTTACTAGAACACAAGGAGACTTGATATTATTGATGATCATGATTATATTTCTTTGGCTTTTTGTTTCACATTTGGGAAGTCCAGCCACTCATTAACCCCCTCCAAAATTTGCTCATCTGTCTCCCCATTCAGAAAGTCTGGAATCTTTCCTTCAATTAGAAATCAAATTACCTGGTCAATGGATATGAACAGACATTATTCAAATGAAGGAATTAATATCATTTCTAGTCACATGAAAAAATGCTCTAAATCACTATTGATTACAGAAATGCAAATTAAGAGAACTTTAAGATACCATTTCACACCTCTCAGATTGACTAAGATGACAAAAAAGGATAATGATAAATGTTGGAGGGAATGTGGGAAAACTGGGACACTAATACATTGTTGGTGAAGCTGTGAATTGAACCCCCTATTCTGAAGAGCAATTTGGAACTATGCTTAAAGGACTATCAAACTGGCCATACCCTTTAATCCAGCAGTGTCTCTACTGGGTCTGTATTCCAAAGAGATCACAAAAAATGGAAAATGTGTAAAAATGTTTGTAATGGCAAGGAACTGGAAACTGAATGGATGCCCACTGGTTAGAGAATGGCTGAATAAACATATGAATATTATAGGATAGTATTGTTCTGTAAGAAACCATCAGCAGGATGGTTTCAGAAAGACTTAAGAGAGACTTGCATGAACTGATACTGAGTGAAATGAGTAGAACCAAGAGAATATTGTACACAGCCACCACAAGACTATGTGATGATAAATTCTGATAGACACGGACCTTTTCAACAAAGAGGTAATTCAAGCCAATTCCAGTAGACTTGTGATGGAGAGAACCATCTTCATCCAGAAAGAGGACTGTCAGAATGGAATAGATTACAACATAGTTTTTTCACCTTTTTTGTTATTTGCTTGTTTTTTTCTCATTTTTTCCTTTTTAATCTGATTTTTCTTGTGCAATATGATAAATATGGAAATATGTATAGAAGAATTGTACATGTTTAACATATATTGGATTACAGGCTGTCTAAAGGAACTGATGGGGAAAGGGAGGAAGAAAAATTTGAAACACAAGATTTTGCAAAGGTAAATGTTGAAAACTATCTTTGCATGTATTTTTGAAAATAAAAAGCAATTATTTAAATTTTAAAAAAAGCAATCAGATTACCTAATGTAATCTTGGTTTATATTCTAATAATTGCTTTCTTTTAATGCATAAAATCTGTTTCTCCCTGTATTGGGGGTCTAATGCAAAGATGAGGAAGCCTGATTCCAATTTGTTATACAATTAGCATGTATTAGTTAATAAATCAATATGATCAGAAACTCAAACCTTTGTTTCCATCAGTTTCTAGTTTCACCTGTCACACCAGCACGTACTAGTTGCCTAATAAAATTTATTGACTGACTAAAAAGTGCTTTATATATATTATATCATTTGATGTTCTCAACAAATTATGCATTTTACCCATTTTAGAGAGGAGGAAAGTAAGGCTTAGAATGACTGACTTTCCCAATGTTATACAACTCCAGGTGTTTGAGGCAGAACTGGAACTCAAATGATCTATTCTGACTCTAAATCTAGTACTGTCTTAACTACTCCTGCTAACTGCCTCTGAATATGAACTCTAGTTGTTGTTTCTAAACCCTAGTTCACAAGAGGAGAGCATAATATCACAGGCTAAGTTGGGAAAACTTCCAAGAAGAGGGAATGATCAGAAATGCCCCCTACTGGGGTTTTTTATTTGTTTGTTTTTTGTTGTTGTTTTTGTTTTGTTTTGTTTTTTATTATAGTTTTTGTTGTTGTTGTTTTTTGGGGGGTTTTTTGTTTTTGTTTTGTTTTGTTTTTTACAAGATATACGAATGGGTAATTTTACAACATTGACAATTGCAAAACCTTTTGTTCCAACTTTTCCCCTCCTTCCCCCAACCCCCTCCCACAGATGGCAGGTTGACCAATACATGTTAAATATGATAGAGTATAAATTAAATACAATATATGTATACATGTCCAAACAGTTGTTTTGCTGTGCAAAAAGAATCGGACTTTGAAGTAGTATACAATTAGCCTGTGAAGGAAATCCAAAATGCAGGTGGACAAAATTAGAGGGACTGGAAATTCTATGTAGAGGTTCATAATCATCTCCTAGAGTTCTTTCACTGGGTGTAGCTGGTTCAGTTCATTACTGGTCTATCGGAGCTGATTTGGCTCATCTCATTGTTGGAGAGCACCATGTCCATCAGAATTGATCATCGTATAGTATTGTTGTTGCCCTGTATAATGATCTCCTGGTCCTGCTCATTTCATTCAGCATCAGTTCACGTAAGTCTCTCTAGGCCTTTCTGAAATCATTCTGCTGGTCATTTCTTACAGAACAGTAATATTCCATAACATTCATATACCATAATTTATTCAGCCACTCTCCAATAGATGGGCACCCACTCTGTTTCCAGTTTCTGGCCACTACAAAAAGAGCTGCCACAACATTTTGGCACACACAGGTCCCTTTCCCTGCTTTAAGATCTCTTTGGGATATAAGCCTAGTAGTAGCACTGCTGGGTCAATGGTTACGCACAGTTTGATAACTTTTTGGGCATAATTCCAGATTGCTCTACAGAATGGTTGGATTCTTTCACAACTCCACCAACAATGTATCAGTGTCCCAGTTTTCCCACATCCCTTCCAACATTCCACATTATCTTTCTCTGTCATTCTAGACAATCTGACAGGTGTGTAGTGTATCTCAGAGTTGTCTTAATAATGACTTGGAGCATCTTTTCATATAAATGCCCCCTACTGTTGAAACAACCTGGTAACCTGGGAAGGGTCCTCTTTGTGCAATCCATATTGTTCAAGCTCCCATCTTTGTTTTTCTAAAACACCCTTTTGGGGGCAGGTTCCCTATTTGCTCATCCGTCCATTCTGAGGGCTAGATTATGTTTTAAGGTCCCCGACTTTGACTTAGTTGAGGCTTCTGTTCTCCTTCCCACTAGGGGGCGCAGTGATTCAGGAATAAGGAACGCCTGAGTTCAAATGCAGCCTCAGACACTAGCTAGCCATGTGTAAGCAACATCTGTCTCAGTGTTTTCTATATAAAATGGGGATAATAATAACACTAACCTCCCAGGGTGGTTATGAGGATCAAGTGAGACCAAGTGCTTAGCGCGGTACCTGGCACTTAGTGATTAGTAAGTCCTTCCTTCCTTCCTTCGTTCCTTCTTCCCTTCCTTCCTTCCTTCTTTCCTTCCTTCCTTCCTTCCTCCCTTCCTTCCTTCCCTCCTTCCTTCCTCCCTTCCTTCCTTCCCTCCTTCCTTCCTTCCCTCCCTCCCTCCTTCCCTCCCTCCTTCCTTCCTTCCTTCCCTCCCTCCTTCCCTTCCTTCCCTCCCTCCCTCCTTCCCTCCTTCCTTCCTTCCTTCCTTCCTTCCTTCCTTCCTTCCCTCCTTCCTTCCTTCCTTCCTTCCTTCCTTCCCTTCCTTCCTTCCTTCCCTTCCTTCCTTCCTTCCTTCCCTCCCTTCCTTCCCTCCCTCCTTCCTTCCTTCCCTCCTTCCTTCCTTCCCTCCTTCCTTCCTTCCTTCTCTCCTTCCTTCCTTCCTTCCTTCCTTCCTTCCTTCCTTCCTTCCTTCCTTCCTTCCTTCCCTCCCTCCTTCCTTCCTTCCCTCCCTCCCTCCTTCCTTCCTTCCCTCCCTCCTTCCTTCCTTCCCTCCCTCCCTCCTTCCCTCCCTCCTTCCCTTCCTTCCTTCCCTCCTTCCTTCCTTCCCTCCTTCCTTCCTTCCTTCTCTCCTTCCTTCCTTCCCTCCTTCCTTCCTTCCTTCCCTCCTTCCTTCCTTCCCTCCTTCCTTCCTTCCCTCCTTCCCTCCTTCCTTCCTTCCCTCCTTCCTTCCTTCCCTCCTTCCTTCCTTCCCTCCTTCCCTCCTTCCTTCCTTCCCTCCTTCCTTCCTTCCCTCCTTCCTTCCTTCCCTCCTTTCCTCCTTTCTTCCTCCCTTCCCTCCCTCCCTCCCTCCCTCCCTTCCTTCCTTCCTTCCTTCCTTCCTTCCTTCCTTCCTTCCTTCCTTCCTTCCTTCCTTCCTTCCTTCCTTCCTTCCTTCCTTCCTTCCTTCCTTCCTTCCTTCCTTTCCCTCCTTCCTTCTCATGGTTCATGCCCTTCTTTCTGCCTCGTTTGACCTTGTATTCCCAGGAAGACATTAATGAATCACCTCTGAAGACCCTGCCAAAGGATTACTCAGCAGTCCCGGACGCTTCTGCTCTCCCACCGTGGTCATCAATATTTATTGAGCGCGCAGGAGGCACGCGGGAAGGGGATGCAGAGATCAATTTCAGCCAAGGCTCGTGTCCCACTGCTGCCGAGGTCACAGCGCGGTGAGCATCCTGACGTCCCTCATTTCAGGGGCCAATATTCCGAGCATCCTGCGGGAGGGAGGCCCTTGAGCCGAACACCGGGAGACCCGGGTTCTAGCTCCCGTTTTACTACTTTCTCTGAATCTCAAATCTTCAGACGACGGCAAAGATGCTCCACGGAACATCTGCCTCCGAGAACAGTTAAGGGAAGCGCTTTGTAAGGACGGTGTGAGAAGAAAGGAAGCTCTCTTTATTATTTCTGTTTCCTCGCGCTGTTACTCTGACTTGGGACGGCTTGATGGGGACGTAGAGAACTCAGGCGGCTTTCCGACATTCTCTGTTCTAAGGGCTCAAGGTTCAAATCTGACTCTGATTCTAAAAGTTTAATCTTATTATTTTTGCTGTTATCAGCTAAATGGAAGAAAGTGTAGAAAATTTTAATGATGAAGATGAAACTTTAAAGCACGACCCGGAGACCAGGTTTATTAAGACACAAAGTTTGGAATGGGAGGGGCCTAGCAACAGCGACTCTCAGAGATTTAAATGCAAATGACTTTACATTAAATTTGCATTAGATATTTGCATAGCAAGAAGGTGAGAGGAGGAGTTTTGTGAAAAGATGGCGGGCTCCGATTTTCTAACCAATGGAGGCTCAGATCCTGTATAATCTCGGGAATTGGAAAGCTGGAAGCTCGTAGTCCCCACTCCGCCTCGTTTTGAGCAGTAGGAAACTGCAAGCCCGGAAAAGTTGGGGGTCTGATGTGCGGCCACGCAGTAAAAGCTGGAACCTCACTCCCACGTGCATCACGTCGCATAGGAGAGTGGAGCGAGCTAGCCGGGAATGAGCCGAAATCATTAGGTCCTCCCTCCCTGTAGAGGGCGTTGCGTTCTCACCCATCCACTCCGGCTCCAACCAGAGCGAGGGGGCGGGACTAGCTCCGACTAATCACCGCGCCGCGCGGGCAAGGGGGTTGGAGCTAGTGTCCGGAGACAAAGATGGCGGCGCCCGTGGAAGTAGCGGTGTGTACGGATTCGGCGGGTCAGCTATGGAACTGTGCTGTGTGGGAGCTGCACTCGGGCACCAGCCTCCACACGTACCGCGGCGGGCAGACCGGGCCCCGCAGCCTTGCGTTGCTCAACGGCGAGCACCTGCTAGCGGGACAGCTCGGCAAGAACTACATCTGCGCCTGGGAGCTGCAGCGAAAGGTTTGCGCAGGCGCGCGGGGCGGGAGGGCGCGAGAGCGGCGGCGGGGAGGGGAGAGGCCCACGTTGGGCTGAAAAAGTTCGGTCTGGGTGGCCGGGCGCGCGAAGCCAGATTAGGAAGAGGGGGGAGAGGGGCTGGGCGAGGAGAGGCGAGAGCTGGGCCCCTGCTCCCTCGTAGGCTCGGTGGGCTGAGGGAAGAACGCGTGGCCTTCCTTTGAGAGAGGTGGGGGAGGGGGGAGGGAAAAAGGGGGGAGGGGCGTGGCCGAGCCGGCCCGAGGCCCCCATTGGTTACGTCTTTTCTCTCCCCCCCTGTGCGTCCTCTTCTCCCCCGGTTTGTGCTCCTCCTCCCCCATGTGTTTCCCCATCCCTGCCCTCTTCCCCTTCCATTCTTCACAGCCCTCTTAAAATTCCCTCCTTTCCGTCCTATAGAAAGAGCCCTGTGCCCTCTCACCTATTGGGTGATCTTGGACTGGTTATCCCCCTTCCCTGCACCTCCGCTTCTAGACCTTCCAAGGAGGGCGCAGAGTGCTGGGCTGGGCGACCCTCGAGGGATCTTCTGGGCGCCGGCCAATCGATGTGTATTGATCAAGGATCAATTATACTCCGGATGCTGGGGGTACAAAAGGAAAAAGGGGAAAGTTTGCGCACTCAGACTGCGTTCAGCTCCGGAGGCGACACCGGGGTGGGGATGGAGGGTCGGACTAGCCAGCCCCGCCACGTGCCCGCGCTGGACCGTGCATCGAGGGTACTAAGATCGGGAAAAGTCATGGTTCCTCTTTTCGGGGAGATGGCGGCCCAATGAGGGGCCGGGTGCGAAAGCACGGATGTGCAGGCCAGGTAGAGATGAGGTGCGGGGACGCCGCTCCAGGAACGTGCTCGGGCTGAGCCAACCCAAAACAAAGTAGTTGCTAGGAAAATGGAGAATAAAACCCCAAAACAAACTGTCCCGGCTGTGCCGGAAGATAGTGTGTTATCATTTTGTAATAAAGTGGTTTCTCCAGTTTTCTTTTGCATAGATCTGGCCTTGGACTCTTTCCCTCCCCAAATTTCTCCTGAGGGATGAGCGGTCTAAAGACCGCTTTAAAAAATGACTTTCCTCCCATCACACGTTTTATTTTGGCATATCCGTGTCTTAGTTCCTCCTTTTCAATAGACTGCAAATTCCTTGGAAGTAGTTGTGTTGAAATAAAAATATCAAGCAGAATTGTGTCAGAAAGTTATTAATTAACATTATTCCTAGATCGGGCATTCTTTCAGGGAGAAAAATACCCAAACTAGCAGAGTCACCTCACCTTTTTCTGTCCCGCAAAGCAAAGTGAGAGAACTTTGATTAGAATCTTGAAGGAGGAAAAGGTCAGTTTAGGACTAATCTCTTACTCTATTCAATAGAACAATAGTCACTTAGCTTTTAAAAGTGCTCATTTAATGCTTCCCTCAGTCTGAGAGGTTCTCCACCCAGTGATCTACATTTATCCAGTTTATTCCTAACTGGCTTTGTTATTGTAATCTCTTTGTGACTCCAAGGACCTTAAACCTGGCCTTTTTACTTCTCCTAGTAAAAGGATTAAGTTGCGACCACTTGGGTCTTCTGTCTCCTCCTTCAATCTTTCCCCCCATCTGTATCTTTCCCAAAAAGGCCTGCCTTCTCATTACGTGCCGGGAATATTTAAACTCCAGCTTCAGTTTTTGTCCTTCCAATGTTAGCCTAAATTAAGTACGGACTAATTTGATCTCTTTGCTGTCAAGTCTCTTCCCCCACCACCATTTGAAAGCAGCAGTTCTTCAGTCATTCAGCTTTTTTTTATAGTCCAACTCTCATGGTCCATACGTTGCTACTGGAAAAACCATAGCTTTGACTATACGGACCTTTGTCAGCAGGGTGACATCTCTTACTTTTTAGCATGCTGTCCAATAGTTTTCTTCCGAGAAGTAACTGTCTTTTAATTTAATTGCTGCAGACCCCGTTTGCCGTAATCTTTGAGTTCAAGAATATAAAATCTGAAGCTGCTTCCATTCTCCCTATCTTTGCCAGGAAATGATGGGACTATTTGCCATGGTTTGGGGGACCTTATGTTTACCTTCAAGCCAAACTTTTAGACTTTCCTCTTGCACACTCATTAAGAGGCTTCTTAATTGCTCTTCACTTTCTGCTATCACTGATATCATCTGCCTCTCTGAGACTGTTCATATTTCTCCTAGCAACCTTACTTCTGGCTTTTGATTAATCCAGCCTAACATTTTCTATGATGTACTCTGCACAGAAGTTAAATAAGGGGGCAATATACACCCTTATATGCTTCTTTCCAGTCTGTTCATTCATGTTTGTTCTCACTTGCTTCTTGATCTACATACAGGTTCCTCAGGAGACAAGATCATCTGGCATTCCCATCTCTTTGAGGACGTGTATATTTTGTTATGAACCCACACAGTCAAAACCTTTAATATAGTTGATGAAGATGTATTTCTGGAACTCCCTTCCTTTTTCTATAATCCAGTGAATGTTGACAATTTGGTCTCTAGTTTCTCTGCTTCTTCAAAAACTAGTCTTACTTTTGGTAATTCTTGATTCATATATTGCTGAAGCCTATCTTGCAGAATTTTAAGCATTACCTTTGAAATGAACACCAATACACAACACAAATGATTATTTGGTTATTTAAATACTCCAGGGCCTTGCCCTTCTTTAGGATTGAATGCAACTCAGGACAATCCTTTAACACCATCATCTTTTAAGGATTTTAAATTGCTCAGATGGAATTCTATCATCTCCACAAGCCTTATTGTTTGCAGTGCCCTGGTCCTGGTCATCAGTGAATACAAGGTCTTTATCTAATTCTTTTGTGTGTTCTTGCCATCTCTTCTTTTTTTTCCATTTATGAAATTTTAAAAATATTTTATTTTTGCAAATAACATGCAAAAATTGTTTTCAATGTTCACTTTTTAAAGCCTTGTGTTCCAAATTTTTCTTCCTCCACCTTCTTTAACACAGCAAATAATCCGATATAGATTAAACTTGTAAATCTTGTAAACATTTATATATTCATCATGCTATACCAAAAAAAAAAGAATTAGATCCACATTCGATCTCCATATTCTCTCTCTGGATGTGGATGGTACTTTTCATCCAAGTGGATTGGAATTGCCTCATTGTTGAAAAGAGCAAGTCCATCACAGTTAATCATATAATCTTGTCGTTACTATGTACAATGTTCTCTTTGTTCTGCTCACTACAGTATTTAGCATCAGTTTATGTAAGACTTTCCAGGTTTTTCTGAAATCAACCTCCTCGTCATTTCTTATAGGACAATAATATTCCATTACGTTCATACACTATAACTTATTCAGTCATTACCCAACTAATGGGCATCCATTCAATTTCCAGTTCCTTGCCACTACAAAAAGAGCTGCTACAAACATTTTTGCACACATGAATCCCTTTTCCTCTTTTATGATTTCTTTGGGATATAAACCCAGTAGAGATACTGTTTGTATCAGAGGGTGTTCTCCAGAATAGTTGGATCTGTTCTCAACTTCACTAATAATGTATCAGTATTCTAGTTTTCCTGAATCCCTTCCAGTATTCCAGTATATCCAGCTAATCTGAAAGGCATGAAATGACTTCTCAGAGTTGTCTTAATTTGCATTTCTCTAATCCATAGTGATTTAGAGCATTTTTTCATATGATAAGAAAGGGTTTTAATTTCTTCATTTGAAAATTATCTGTTCATATCCTTTCTTTTTTGGGCATATTTAGTCTTTATTTCTGATGGGCTGTCTATAACAAAAAATGGCTAATAGTAATGAAAACAGAAATTCAGAAAAAATAGCTCATATTTCCATAGACCTTTAAAACATGTAAAATATAGGCAATATTGTAATTATTTTTCTTTTTTGTTGTTATTATTGTTCATATCTTTTGACCATTTATCAATTGGGGAACGATTTGTATTATAAATTTGAGTCAATTCTCTCTGTATTTTAGAAATGAGGCCTTTATCTAAAACACGGTTGCTTTGTCATCTCTTCTGCTTCTAATAAATCCCTATCAGTTTTGGTTTTGCTCATATCCATTTTTACATGAAAAATTACTTTAATGACTTCATTTTTAAAAAAGATTGTTTTATTGTTTCCTTCATTTTTTTGCATTGTTTGTTTAAGAAAACTTTATCTTTTCTTGCTATTCTCTGGAATTTCCCTTTCCTTTTTTTCTTTCATCATTTTGTACAGCTTCATCAGAAGTAATTTTGCTTTCTTACTATTCTTTTTCTTTTTTGTTCCTAACCTCTGTCCATAGTTCTTCAGATATTCTACCAATTTTTAAATCTTAAATCTATTCATCATTTCTGCTTTATAAGAAATGTTCTGTAGGTCATAGCTATATGGCCTGATGTTTTTCCTTACTTTATTCAATTTAAGTCCAAATTTTTCAAGAAGAATCTCATGATCTGAGTCATAGTCGACTCCAGATCTCGTTTTAATTGTATAGAACTTCTCTACATTTGGTTGCAAAATATATGATCATTCCGATTTTGATATTGACCATCTGGTGATATCCATGTGTTTGTTGTGACCAGCAAGTTGTCTTGACAAAACTCTTATCATATTCTGCCCTGCTTCATTTTGTACTCTCAGACTAAGCTTTCCTGTTATTCCAATGGATCTTTTGATTTCCTTCTTTAGCATTCCATTCCCCCATGATAAAAGTAACATCATTTGGAGAGATGAAGATAGAGGTGGTGACAATAATTCAGGTACATTACTTAAATGGCACACAATACTGTAGTCTGTTAAGTGTGCAATAGTTTTAAGTCTAAAAAACAATGTACAAAACCTTAATTTTAAAATACTGTTATTGCCTCCAAAGCCCATCCACTATTACCAGCAAATTGTAATCTTTTTGCTGGTTGAGAATTTTGTCTTGAGGTCGATGACTGTTGAGGTGAGCTGACTGTTCAGGATAGTGGTTGTGGCAATTTCTTAAAATAAGACATCAATGAAGTTTGCCACATCGATTGACTCTTCCTTTCACTTGAACACAGATGCCATTGTAGTGTTATTAATTGGCCTGATTTCAACATAATTGTTTCTCAGGGAATGAGGGCTTGAGGGACAGAGACAGATAGTCAGAACACATTTTATATGGATGCAGTTAGTAGGGTCCCCAAACAATTATAATAGTAGTATCAAAGATCACTGATCTGAGATATTATAATAAAACATTTGAAATAGTGTAAGAATTACCAAAGATGTGATGCAGAGACATGGATGTGAACACATACTGTTGGAAAAGACCAATAGACTTGCACAGTATAGTACATAGACCTTCAGTTTGTGTGAAAACAAGCCTACTCCCCATCCCTACACACAGTGTCTCCAAAGCACAATATTTCAGGCCATCTCCCAACCAGGCCCTTTGCACCCTGGGAGGTGACCTTTGCCCCCCACTCCCTTTGTAGCTCACCATTTTGTGTTCTCTCTCTACTAGAATGTCAATCTCTGCCTTTCTTATATTTATGTCCTCAGGGTAGCTTCTGGCACATAGTAAACACTTAAAAAAATGTTTTTCCATTCATTAATTCATGTACTTCTATAGATAAAGAAGCTGAGACTCAGTAAATTTAAGGGACTTACTCAAAACTGCCAACTGGAGGTCTTTGAACACCAAATTTAACCCAGATTTCTGCTGACTCCCAAGGGTAACCATCTACATGTCTACTTTGCCTTACTTGCTATTGCAAGAGGTATAGACCCAGCAGACATTCTGAAGTGTTTGTGTAACAGAGACAATTCCCTCCTTCTCTTCCCCCCCCCCCCCCCCCAATCCCATTTGTCTCTTTCCAGATAAGAATTGTGGTCTTTGGGAGGAGCTGGGAGCATCCCACCCCCCCCACCCCCCCTCCCTTCTGTCTATACTCTGGAGTGGCCTGGCCTTCTGGGCCTCCCGCCTGCCATTCATCCATTTCAGCAGAATGTGGCCTTGCCTCAGGGAGAAGCAAAGGAAAATAAGTTTCTCCCTCAGCTCAACGGCACCCCCACCTGTGTTGTGTTCCCCACAGGATCAGCTTCAACAGAAGATCGTATGCCCCGGACTGGTGACGTGTCTGACTGCGTCTCCTAATGGCCTGTACGTCCTAGCTGGCATTGCAGAGAGCATATACTTATGGGAGGTAAGGAGTGGAAACCCTCTCTTTGGGCCGGATCAATACTGTTTTCAGTGACAGAATTATCTGGCCTTGTTTGTTGGCATTATAATTTGAGATCTCCATCCTTCTGGGCCAAAATCAAGGACAAAACTCCTTCTTTTTCCATTACTGTCCAAATGTCTGACCCTTTGGTTTACTTTCTCTGAGGATAGGAGAAAGCAAGCATTTATGTAATGCCTACTGTGTGCCAGACACTGTACTAAATACTTTTTAGAACTACTATCTGTTTGATCTTTACAACAACTCTGGGAGGTAGGTGCTATTATTAATCTTATTGTTAAGGACAATTGAGAAAACTGAAGGAGACAATTTTAAGTGACTTGCCAAGAATTACCCAACTAGTAAGTATTCGAACACAGATTTGGAATCAAGTTTTCCTGATTCCAGGTGCAGTACTCTAAGCACAGTGTCACCAGCTGCTTCTCTTTTGGGGTCTTGAGATTCAAGTATTAATCTGGGGTCTGTGAATAGTAAGTTTACCTGCAGAGAAAAGAGGTATGTGTGTATGTGTTGGTCAGCTATTCATACCTGCAAATTATCTATAGCAAGTTTTTAGTTTTAGTCTATGTAACAAAACAACAGACAACTGCAAAATAACATATAACATTGTCATGGGTGAGCAGCAAATTCTTAATTATATAACACTTAGGCTATTATTAAAATATTATATTAATTTTTGTTAATTATTCTTAATATTCTTTCCATGGTAGTCCATTAATATGGGGAAATTAGGCTTTTAGAAATTCGCTCAATATATTTTTTATATCACCTTCATTTCCCAAAGTAGTTCCTACTACAAAAAAGAAGCTATCCCTTAGAACAAAGGAGACAATTGTTTAGTAAAACTAACCAACACGTAAAAAAAGTTGGACTTTGTTGTTGGACCTTTCTGCCCTCCTTTGGTCTTTTCAGTCCCTTTCCCCTCCTTAGCTCAAGCTTGGTTCTGTTCACAGCTTCAGTTTTGCTTGCATTGTTTTGCTTCCTGGATCTTCTTACTGTATTCTGCCTCAGTTTATATAAGTTGGCCCAGGCTTCTCCGGAGTCCCCATATTTCTCATTTCCTATTGCACAGGAATGTTTCTTACCTTCCTGTACCAACACTGTTCTAGCCATCCTCTAGTCAATGGGCATCTCATTTCTTTAAGGTAAATAGGTTTCGTAGCACGTGTCACACGATCAAAGAGATTTGCTGTACCCTTCCCCTTCCTGTGCCTCATTCCAACATTTTTGTACATGATTTTTGAACCCTCTTTTCTCCTTTCATACTGGTAATGATTCTCTTTTTGTCAGATGGTAGTTCATCCCTCTGATAAAATGTAAAGTTTTTTTTCTTGTGAACTATAGCTGGGGCAAAGATTATTTATTATCTCCTTTTCCTGGTCGAAAAAAGATATATAGAATAGGATTAGATTAGGATTACCATAGGATACAAGGCAAGAACAGACTCTACATTTTTCTGTTGTCTTATGAGGCTTAAAATGAACTTGTGAAATACTTTATACAAATTAGTGTTTGTAGTGTCCTTGAAAGATGAGGAAACTGAGGTTTAAAGAAAGACCAGCTGACTTGATCAGGGCGTAGCCAAGAATAGGCAATAGAGCTCAGTTCTTTCACCTCAGGATACTTGGTTGTAATAGCTCTGCAAAACATCACCCAGCCCACTTGATTCCCATCAGTTACAATGTACTTAAAAAGTAAAAAAGTAGAACTTGGCTTATCTCCAGAGATTAGATATTGTCTTTGTCACAGTTGCTATGAAGGGCATTCCTGCTTCCTGTTAGGGGATCTCTTATTCAATGATTGTTCTCATCTCAAAGCACTGGGAGACTGCAATCCTTTAGAAAAAAGTAAGTTGTCCATAGCTTAACAGGAGACAGAATAGAGGGGATTGTAATCATTTACTCCATTGGCTGCCTAGAGAGTCACAGATCTTTGACTTGAAAGAAACTTAAGAGGCCTTCATCTAAGTTATACCTGAATCTCCTCTGCCCCCACCATTTCCCCAACAAGTAGTCATTTGGCTTTGGTATAGAGAAATTGCTTGCAGATTGTAGCCAAGATGGCTTGCTGAATAGAGGCCAGCCACCCAGCTCCCACACAGCTATGATAACAAACTCCTAAAATTTGTACCAGACCAAAAAATAATCCAGAAATCCAATGAGAATATATAGTAAGTGGCTACTTCTACTTCAGACCTACACAGGAAGTCAGCTAGAATCAGCAAAGCCTGTAGCCTTCCAGCAGGAACAGAGATGGGCCAGAAATAACTGTTGCCTCTAAAACTCTCTCTGGTGTTGGCAGGAGCAGAGACCTACTCCAAAAAAGCTCCAGGGGATTGGAATCCCACAGGGGAATGCTGAATGCCTTGGGGAGCAACCACAGCTCTGGAACTGGGAAATCTGCCTCTCTATTCTCAAATGCCTTAGAGCAGGTGGTCTTAAACTTTTTCTGCTCATGACCCTTTTTTGCCTGAGAAATTTTTTGTGACCCAGGTATATAAGCATATAAAATTAAGTATACAAATCAGACATTTACTGATAATAATTCATAATTTTACAACCCCTTCATTTAATTACAAAGCCCTATATGGGCCATAGAGGGACCTGCACACTCAACATTCTGATTCCCAGAGAGCCAAGGAGTCTTTCCTCATGAAGTAGAGCTCAGGCTAGTGACCCAGGTGACCCAAAGCAAGACCAAGCAGGACAGACCACCTCACCCAAAGCACAGTAGCTCTTTGCCCCTTTTATTTATTTAAAAGCAAAGGACATAAGATGGACATTCAGGTTTCATGTGCACTTTTTGTGTTTTTTACCAATGAAAATGTCCATCTTTTTTGTGTTTCCAAGTTCAAAATTTAAAAATAAAATTATTTTTTTGGAAAACAGGCTTCATGGCATAACTAATAGGGCAATGGGCATGAGAAAGAAATATCTGGGTTTAAATCCTGCCTCAGATACTCGACATGTGATTTCACTACTCTGGGCCTCGATTTCTCGATTTGCAGCCAGCCATCACAGTAGCCCCTCCATCTTCCCCTGCCTCTCTGCTGCTCCCCTGCTGGCTTTTTCAGTGGCAGAGTGTGCTCTCATCACTCACTCCAGATTGCAGGCACTTTGGAGGGAAAGCACCGCCACCTATGAGGCTGTCCATTGTTTCTCACCCCGGAGCTCTGAGCAGCCTTGTACTCCACAGGCCTCTCAGGGGCTGAGCCATTCTAGGCTGTTGGAGCCCTGGCTTCTTCTCCCGCACCCCTATGAGTGCCTCCAGAGAGCAGGGTCTGCCTGGATCTTTGTCTCCCCCAGCACTAACGGAACAATGAGAAACCTCTTCTTGGCTAGCAATGCACATAGATGAGATTATCTGACTGTCATCTTCATTTTATACGTGAGACCCTGCAGGCTGTGGCATGCCCCCTGGCACCCAGCTGGTGTCTGAGGCAGGAGCCACTCTCCTGTTCCCCTGACCTCTGTCCCCTGGACCCCCTTCTGCCTCCGCTTGGTCCCAGCGCCTTGGACAGTTGTGGGCACTTGAAATGTTTGCCAAATTTAATAAGTTCAATGTAATCCAATCCAAATTAAATCCAATAGGACTGCATAACAGATACAGTCCAGGATGCGGATTTGGCATCAGGCTGCCTTTGAGGCGAGGGACTTGGATAGATCTAGTTCTCAATAGGACCTGAGTTAAAGGGTTCTTGCCCATTTGGAGAAAGCTTTGAGTGGTGGGTTTGGCTAGCTTGTGATATCACCAGGGTCCAGGACAGAGAGGCTTCTGAGGCCCCTGGGAGAGTCTGCACCTTTGCCGGCCTTCCTTGGGTGATGGGCCCAGGGAGCCTTACAAGAGGGAGCTCATGGGGAGAGCAGCCTGAGGCTGTGCTGGAGAGTGGGGTTTGGACACATCTGTCTGACTGTAGGGAAATCATTCCAAGCCGTGGCCTGGGCGGTCCCTTTGCTCCATCACCTGCAGCCCCATTTTCTCAGGTTTCGGTAGTAGTTTTTGTGACCACTAGAGGGCAGGCTGTGCTCTGGGAATCTGGACCAGGCGCCCAGTGAGGGCTTCGTTTTTAGCTAGCAATTATGAAGCACCTCCTCCGCGCCAGGCACTGGGCTGGGGGACACACGAACAAGGACTCTGCATCCTCTGACCCAGCAAGGGCAGCAGCAAGCATGCAGGTGCCAAGGACGCTCCAGCATTTGGGGGAGCATTACAGGCATGGGAACCAGCCTGTTCATGCATGGAAGCTGGAGATGGAGGTGGGATGTTCTCTGGGGGCAACTGCAAGTGGACCAGCGTGGCTGAAGCTTGTGTGTGCATTGACCTCTGGGCTCTCTGTTGAAGCTGCTGCTGCTTCTCCTGGTTTTGTTTGTTTTTCCCCCACTGGCTAAAGAAGGAAGCACATTGATGAGAGTGCAGTTCCCAAAAGTCACAGTGGGTAAGCACAGCCCAGGGATTTGGGGAACATGTGACATGATCAAGTGCCAGCTTGGCAGGAGGGACAGGCAGAGGCTTCAGGGGCCTGTTAGTCTCACTGGCCCCTGAACAGGTGCCTCTACAGCCTTTCCCTCAAGAAGCATCCTGGGCAAGGGAACTATCTCCCGAGGCAACCCATCCAGATGCCTTTGGCTCATTCTCCTTGGTAGAGAGATTTTTGGTTTTGGTCTGTGACTTATATATTTGTTTCTGACATTGTTGAGATGCAGATTTTCTCCCACTTCTTCCCCACCCATTGAGGAGGCAAGCAATATGCATGTGAAATCATGCAAAACATTTCCATACTGGCCATGTTACAGGGGGAGAGAGAAAAAATAAAATGAAAAAACTTATACTTCAGTTTGTACTCAAGTTGATCAATTCTTTATCTCTGGAAGGAGATAGCATTTTTTATGATGGGTACTTTGGAATTATCTTGGAGTATTATATTGATCAGAATAGCAGTCTTTCATGATCATAGTTTCAATCTTGCTGTTATTATGCATAATGTTCACCTGGTTCTGTTCATTTCATTGTGTATCAGTTGATAGAAGCCTTTCTAGGTTTTGTTTTTTTAAACTCCTCCTACAAATTTCTTCTGTTGTTTGGGGGGGGGCAGTGAGGTTTTAGTGACTTGTCCACAGTCACACAGCTAGGAAGTGTCTGAGGCTGGGTTTGAACTCATGTTCTTCTGATACCAGCGCCTGCTCATCATTTCTTATAGCACAATAGTATTCCATTGCACTCATAATACCACAGTTTGTTTAGTCATTCCTTAGTTGATGGGCATTCTCTGACAAGATTAAATTCATATCTTCCTGGGATGTCTTCCCATCCAGAAGCCCATTAGAACTTCTGTCATGTTACTCTCAAAGGATAATTTCAAGAAAATCATAAAGGAGAGAAAAAGACCCACATGTGCAAAGATGTTTGTAGCAGCTCTTTTTGTGGTAGCAAAGAATCAGAAAATGAGTAGATGCCCATCAATAGGGGAGTAGCTGAGCAAGTAGTATATGAAAGTATTTAATATTGTTCTATAAAAAATGATGAACAAGTTGATTTTAGAAAGGCCTGGAAAGAATTATATGAACTGATGGTGAGTGAAACAAGCAGAACCAGGCATCCATTGTACACAGTAACAGCAAGAATGTACTTTGATCAACTATGAAATATTTGGTTCTTCTCAGTGGTTCAGTGATCCCAAGGCAATTCCAATAAGCTCTGGATAGAAAATGCTATTTGCATCTAAAAAGAGAATTATGGAGACTGAATATAAATAAACACATGCTATGTCCATTTCTTTTTTCTGCTTTTTTGTTTTGTTTTGTTTTCCTCTCCATGGTTTTTCCCCCTTCCTCTTGATTTTTCTCTCCCAACATGATTCATAAAGCAATGTGTATCAAAAATAAAGGGGAAAAACTCTCAAAGGATAATTTGACTTTTCTTGTCAGTTCCACACCATTTTATTATGAGCAAGGCATGCTGGGGATGTAAGAAGGCAGTCAAGCTAGTCTGGGCTCTCCAGAAGCTTGCTGTGAATTTGGAGAGAGAGGGCACCATCAGCCCAAGGAGTCCTTGCCGAAAGGAGAGAGACCATCCAGACTATGTGTTCAGATTTGCTCTCATAACTGCCATTTCTGTAGCAATCCCTCCTCACATTCCACTGGGACACTGCAGAGTTAAGGCTTACAATGTGCGTTCTCCATCATGGCCTTAGAGGATGGATGTTGCAGGTGCAGTTGTCTCCATTTGTGAAGGGAAAAGAGCTTTCATGAAACCAAGTGACTCTCCACCAGGCTCTGCCCACCATGCTCTCTGGCACAGATCCCCGGCTTTGCTCTCTCGGGGACCCACAGTCTCACTTGTCTCCTTCCCAGGTTTCCACAGGGAATCTCCTGGCCATCCTGAACCGCCATTACCAAGACCTCTCCTGCCTGGCATTCACGGACGATAGCAGTCACTTCCTTTCAGGTGGCAAAGACTGCCTGGCCTTGGTGTGGAGCCTCCACAGGTAAGAAGAGCCCTGGTCCTGCCATTGTCTAGGGAATTCTGAGCCATGTGGGAGTTGGCAGCTCATTCCTCAGGATTGACCTTCTCTTTCTTTTTATCTCTATTCCCCTAGTGTGTTGCAGGTAGAACAGTCCAAAATGCCTGATCCCCGTCATGTGTGGTCTCAACATACACTTCCCATCACAGACCTGCACTGTGGTTTTGGGGGGCCCTTGGCCCGAGTCGTCACTGCCTCTTTGGACCAGACAGTGAAGGTAAGACTGGCAAGGGGCCTTACTGGAATCCCTGTTCTCTTGGAGCCCTGACTGACCTGTGGGTGACCACAGGCTAGTCAGGCTGAGGTCTCTGAAGAGTTAAAGTCTTTCTGGGTCTAGTCCTGGGAGGTGTCTTTTGCTTTTGCAGTCAGTTCAGGTTTGAGCTTTTGTTTTTAAGAGATGGCATCTGGCCAGTAGCAGCAGGCTTCTCACCCCTTGTCTCTTAAGAGCTGTGAAGCCTTCAGAGAGTTCCTAATCCCCCTTGTAGGTTTATAGCTTCTCCTTGTCCAGAGACGAGCTGCATTAACATGTCTGAACTTTTTCCTGCTTGGGAATACCCACTCGTCCCTCTGCCCTTGCATTTCACAGAGATGATCTGGCCCCTTATCCAGAACAGCTTCCCAGAGATTTGAGTCTTAATTTATACAAGGTGATAGGCAAGAGGGCGAAGTGTCTGCTTCCGGTTGTCTGGTGGGAGCTGAGGCAGAGCTTAGAAATGGGCTTAAAGGGAAGGAATGGGCCTTGAATGACTGGGCCCGGGAGGCGTTTGGTCAGGTGCCAGCTGGCACGATTCCCTGGTTCCCTGCCTCCCCCCCTCTCGATGGTTGGCTGTTATTAATCTTCCCTTTCTCTCTCAACCTAGATCTCTTGCTTTGTCAGCAGTTTTTTTGTTTAGAGTGGAAGTTCTGAGTGTCATGGGATCCGGAACTAGGAGGCACTCAGATGATTCCTTCTCCAACCCTATCATATTGCCAATTTGCAGAGGAGGAAACTGAGGCCCAACAGTTTGAACAAAGGCTCACAAATCAAATAAATTATTTAAAGAAAGAAATAGTACTTGGGCAATGCAAACTCAGAGTGCCACGGATATGGTGGCCTTTCAGTCCGCCTTCATCCCTATCCTCTTCCCAAGAGCTACACAGGAGGGGAGAAGCCTGGCCCGGGTCCTGCCTGGGATGGAAGAGGACTCCTGCCCCTCCTATCTTGTTTGTCCCTTGTGGCAATGGAATGGGAAGGGAAAACCTCGTGAGCTGCTCTTAATGTGTGGTGGGCACCTTTGGAGCTGGCCCCTTGGCATCAGGAGCTGGGTGTGAGTCCTGAGTCTGCTGCTTTACTGCCCACCTGACCCTGAGTAAGTCCCTGCCATCTGTGGGGTTGTATTAGACAGTATATTCAAGTCTCCTTCCAGTTCTCGGTCTCAGGACACCGGATAGTTTAGTATCTGCTCTTAGCCTGCACATCAGCTGCGTGGCTACATGGTCTTGTCCTCCGTCTGTCTCCCCCAGCTGTGGGAGATCTCTTCCGGGGAACTGCTTCTCTCGGTTCTCTTTGACATGGCCATCTTGTCTGTGACTATGGACTTGGCTGAATACCATCTGTTCTGCGGGGGCAGCGACGGGTCTGTGTTCCAGGTTGACCTTTTCTCTTGGGTGAGTATTTGAGGGAAGAAGCCACCAGGCCTTCAGTCCCCTCCTGCTTCTAGAATTACATGGGCTTGGGACTCATCTTGGCTGATCTCCTTAGGGGTTTTTTTGTGGCTGCACATGTCACCTCCTCCTCCCCCCATACACACACACACATATTACTCCTTCCCCCATATCATCCCCTCCTCTCCCTACATACACATATACACACATACCCCACTTGATGTGCAGCCAAGTCAAAAATCACTGGCCCATTTCCCTTCCGACCAGAGCTCACAACATCACACCAATGTTGCCCAAGGAGCAGCAACATGGAGATGTCTATGGTCTCTATCTTCCCTGGTATGGTGTATAGTGAAAACTATGTTGGGCTTAGAGTCAGAAAGACCTGGCTTCAAAACCTGACCCTGACTCTTAGCATTGGCAAGTCATGTAACTTCTCTAGCCTCAGTTGGCTCATCTGTTCAGTGGGTATAACATTACCTGTAGCACTTCCCTCCTAGGGCTGTTGGGAGGCTTCTAGGGGCCAATCATGGATGGAGTGTGTCCTTTGCAAACTTTAAGGAGCTCTCTAACTGCCTATTATACAGATAGTTTCTCTGTGACCTGGGCCCCTCCTGTACCTCATCCTATTCCCTTTCCTTCTTGCTTGACCCCTGTAGCCTGGGCAGAGAGAGAAGACCTTCCGCACTGAACAGGAGAATGGAAAGTTATTCAAAGGACACCGGTGAGGGGGCTGATGCAGGGGAGGTGGCTTCCATATGCTCATGCATAAAGTCATGGGCAGTAGGCTGGGTGAAGGGGAGGGCAGGGGCTTCTCCTTTGCCACTCACCGTGTCGTCATTCATTCTGTTTCCTCAGAACAAAGAGAATTCTCTGTCCCTCTGTCCCTAGGAACCAGGTAACATGTCTCTCGGTGTCAGCAGACGGCAGCCTGTTGCTGTCAGGCTCCCATGATGAAACAGTGAGGCTGTGGGATATCCAGAGCAAGCAGTGCATTCGGACCGTGAGCCACAAAGGTAGGGGGAGGAGGAGGAACCTGACCACAGGACAGAACTTGTAGCACTCATTGTCCACCGTCCAGGGACATGGACACAGCCAGGAAAGGAGATGGTTGGAGATGAGCCTTCACCTGGGGTCCTGGGATGGGGAGCCAACTTCCTTGTAAGCTAAGAAGTTGTTTCTCAGCATTCTCAAATAGGTGTTTTCTGTCTCTGTGCATGAAACCTAGTGCAGAAAGAAGGACCAGGCATATGTTTTTAATGGTGTCTTCTATTTGTCATCATAACTATCCTATGTGCCCCTCCCCTGCTTCCCAGAGAGCCCTCCCATAGAACAAAAAGTATTTTTGAGAGAGAAAAAGATCATCTGGCACAGTTGGTCAGTACGTTGAAAAATCTGAAACCATGTGCAGTTGTACCTGTGACCCTCCCACCTCCAAAGAGGGGGCATCCTCTTTTCTCCCTTTATTCAAGTTCCACTTCTCTGTAACTTTGTTAATTCAGCTTTGTTTCAGTTATTCCTTCCACTTCCATAGTCACTGTGTAGGTTATTTCTTGGCTCTGCTTATTTCACACTGCTTCAGTTCATAGAGATCTTCTCTGTTCCTCACTTCTTAGAGCACAGGAACATCACATTGCATTCATATACCACATAGCCATTCCCCATTGATGGCATCACTTTGCTTCCAATTCTTTGTTATCAAAAAAGTGCTGCTGTTAATAATTTAGTGCATATGGTGACTTTCTTCTTAACCAATGGCTTCTTTAGGGACAGGAGCCCTTAGTATTAGACTCTGTGGTTCAAAGATATGGACATTTTAGTCGCTTCATTTACCTAACTCCACATTGGTTTTTGTGCCATAGTTCCACCAACAATGTATCAGTGTGCCTATCCTTCCATGACTCTTCCCACATAAACTATCACTACAGGATTATACTTATGTTTAAAAAATTTTTTCCAGACTAAACATTTCAAAACTCCTTTATTATTGTTATTTTGTGATTTAGGAATCACACTACACAAGTGCAGGGAATCTTCTTGCCCCTTACTTTGCTCACTCTACCCCAAACTGCTGCATGGCAGGTTTTTCTAATTTATGTTTTTCTTTTTTGAACTTTCTTGTACCCCTTGAAAAAACTAAATACCTGACCTCAAAGAATAGGTGAAGGAGATATGCCTTCCTCCCTTCACTGTGCAGAACATAGCTGTTCTTGCCAACTCAGTTAATGTATTGCTTAGTTCTACCAAACTATTTTTTGTTTCATTGGTTTTATTTTTGCTGCAAGAGAGAGTTTGCTGGATGAGGGCAGGGGGAATTAGGAGAAAGGGAAGTATGTAAAAGCATAGGGTGTCTTGTTTTTAAAGACAGACTTGGGCCTTGAAGGCCCTGGAAACCAGAGTTGGCTCCTGCAGCTCTGGGGCCTGGTTGGGGTCTGTCTGTTCAGGAAGTTTGCCTGTGCCTCTTGTGTTCCTGCTCCTGTAGAGCCTGAGATGCGACCTGTCCAGGCTCAAGTGTGGGTCTCTTCCCAAAGGGGCCTCCCTCCCCCCTGTCTGAAAGCTCCCTCTTCCTTCCTGCATGGACACAGCTTTAGACTCTCTGCCTTTTGTTCCCCCTGGGTTTTATGCTGCAGGTGACAGAGCTTCCCTCTCTGCTCACCACACGGCTCTGAGCAGGACTAGGGCTCGGGACGTGGCTTCCCAGTGTACCACAGGAGGCGCAGAGTAAAGGTGTGTCCATTGTCTGCAGCCTTGGAATGGGGACTTAGAACTGCAGGGGGATCTGGGCCCAGTTTATGCCCCCTTAGTGTCACATTCTCCCACCCCAGGGAATAGGAAGGTTCCTCTTGGCACTAAGAGACTGCCCTCCACTTACCCGAGTTTCAGCAACCATTTACTTACGGGATTTATTGGGCTCATTTCCTCTCCTAAGACCCCAAAGAGCTCTTGGCTAATTGCCTTTTTGTAATGCTGCCTGACCTGTGAGTGAACTCCAAAGAGAAGGATGAATGGAGCCGGGAACACCAATTCCCAATGGCAGAGCCCTTAGACACACCTTCTTCCACTGCTTGGAAGGCATTCCTTAACGTGTAGATTCCCGCCTTTGCCGATCTTTATGTCCTGGGCTCCTGTGGAAGAATCACATTTGTAAATGCAGAGAGTGAAATAGAGACGGTTACAGAGGAACACTTCCATGGAAACCCGCTAGGATCCCCTAGTCAAGATTGATGATGGTCTTAGAGAGGCACTGGGGCCACCAATTCCAGCCCCCTTCAGCCAGGTGGAGATTGCTTCTTGGGACCTGTCCAGGCCTCCCTTCAGGCAGTCCTATCCCTTTGTGCCTGGAAAACCCTCCTGCATCTGACTGGCCATCCTCGGGCACTGGACACCAGGCCTCTGGTGCAGCTTTGGCAGAGGGGAGGAAGGGCTCAGGTCATCGGGAGTGTTGATTGGATAAGCCACACCCCAAATGTCCCAGTGGCTCGATGTCCTTGATGTCCTCGGCCTGTTGAGGGGGCCCAGGACCTTATGTAGGTGAAGAAACCCCATCCTGGGACGTAGAACTCCTGGGAGCCCCCACAGCCTGTTTTCTGCTTTTGGCTTCCTTTCCCAGTTGGGCTTTTCCTTTTCTTTTCATAGCAGAATTTCCTCTAATTCAGCATGTAATCCACTGTATGACTGGGTATCAGGTGTCTGTGGGATGGTCCTTATCTTTAAAATGAGGAGGAGGCCAGACTGAGCATCTCTGAGGCCCCTCGAGGCTGTGAGGTTGGCAGCCTGTGGGGATGGGGCCCAGTCAGCCCAGGCTTAGAAAGTAGAAAAGGCCCAGCCCCAGGCTGTGGGACAGGCCTGGGAGGGCCCTCTGCCTGTCCAGCCTCTCTCCCCTGCCCAAAAGGAAAAGACTGAGATGGCTGCTACAGGATGCTGGTTCAGGAGCATGTTCGGTTCTGGGCTGGGAACCAGGGGGAGTAGCTCTGGTCTGTGGCAGGGACCCTTGCTGCCTCACCCTGCACAGCCTCAGGTGGCGTGCATGCTTTCCCTTTGGTTACTGAGTCCTGTGTTTGAGGATGTGTCATTGTGCCCCCCCAGGTCCTGTCACCAATGCCTTCATCGTGTTAGCGCCTGCCAGCATGTTCAACCCAGACTGTAAGCCCACCATGCCCCTGCCCAAGTTCAGCAAGAACCTTCTGGGAACGGAGAGCAGTGAAGGATCAGGGAATGAGGCAGTGATGCTGCGCCTGGGCATGCACCGGCAGGTATGGAAGTCTGCAGCACATGGGCCTAGGGAGGGCTGTGACCACCTGGCTGATCCTCTGTGTTCTCTGTGGTGGTGGGGAAAAAAATGGACCTCAAAGGGCTACACAGCGATCGTAAAACATCTGTTGGGCTGCGGCCTGGGCCCTCTAGGGCCTGGCAGCCCTTTTCCTACTGGAACTGGCTCAAAAAAGCCAACCTGGTCCTTGGAGACAAAGCCTGGGCTGTTTGCAGCCAATAGAGGAACCCACATAGGATGTCCAGCAGACTTGCAGAGGCCACAGTTGCTTGGTCTTAGACCATAGGAGTTTCACCCCAAGGCTTTATTCCTCTGGCCTACATTGGCTGGCACGACTTTACACGGCCCTGAAGCCTAAAGGGCTCAGAGCAGCTGGGCTGACTCCCGGCCAGAAAAGGAGCTCCCTCTGCCATGCCCTGGGCATGTAGCAGGTGCCTGATAAATGCTTGTTGATGATCATCTAGCTTGTAGGTTGAGCAACAACAGTCACCTTCCAGCTGGTGCTCTTATTGCCCGGTAACCTCCAAATCTAATCTATTTTTCACTTGGTGGGTCTTTTAGATAGAGGAAAACAGCTCCAATGTCTTTCCTCATTCTTTAAGGTAAACATCCTCCCTTCCTTCAACTACTACTTATATGATATGGTCCCCTAACTGCCCCAATCACCTTTATCTGGAAGAATTCTAGCTTATCATTGTCCTTCCTAAAATGGGATACCTAAAGTATGTTACTCCAGATGAGATCTTAATGACTTCTAAGATCCTGTGAGGCCTTTTTTGTCTACCATGTCACCCAATGGCCATTTACATTTATACACCACTAAGACTCCTAGATCTTTTTCTTAAGAGCGGTTATCTGACTTCAGCTCAGCCATTTAGTACTTGTGGGGCTGCTTTATTTAATCCAGAAGTAGGATCTTCCATTTGTCCCTGATGAGTTTCACCTTACAGATTCAGTCCATCATTCTAGTCTGTCCAGGTCTTTTTGGATCCTGGCCCTGTTAGCTAAGTCATCTGCCTTGTTCTAGGTCATTACCAGAAAGGGCTAGCTGCAGGCTCTGAGCATCTCCCTTGGGAATGCATATGGAACTTTCTTTCTTCTACTTTCAGGGTTAATGCTTTTGTTCCCTTATAATCAGAGGCTGACCACTAAAACTGTCCTAGGAACATGTCTCTCCCGAGTTCTCCCTGGCCTCAGCCTAAATTCCATTTTCTTTGTACTTGAAAATCTATGTTTGTGTCGGCCCTTGCCTGCTTAGAGAATTGGGCCAGACCCATATCAGTTGGGTCTGATTTATCCCATTTATCCCACCTGCTTCTTGGTCCCCGCCCCCTTGCCAGAGTTCAAGTGTGCTCATGGCTAATAGGGGAAGGTTCATGCTGATGTCTGGGATACAGGGATACTGCAGGATGATGGGTAGAGTCTAGGCTGGAGGAATCAGGAACACTGTGATTTGAATCTTGTTCCAGTATGATACCTAAGGCTCCTGTGTACCTCCTACAGCTCCCTGGGGGGTTAGGACCTGCCTTGACAAAGGGAATTCCCACACTTGGGAGCTCTTTCTAGCTTTACATGGGATCTTAGCTAGCATGACCTCATCCAGCCCTTTCAATTGCTTAGGTGCTCAGGGTTACCCAGGGCTCAGGGCATGCGATGAGGATCATTAGGAAGCTTTATCTTACACCAGTGTGGATCATAAAATCATGGATTCAGTGGCCATCTGGTTACTGGGCTCAGAAAAGGCAATGGTTGCCCAGACTCAACTTGGGTCCTGTAAGAACCAAGAGGCAAGTGTCTGATACCAACCCTCCCCCCTACTTACCTTTTCCCTCTTTCCATTTGAAGAGAGCAGCTCCCCTTTAAGAATAAGATTAGTTTTGTGAATTGCCATAGAACTGGGGAAAGAAATCCATCCACCTCTCTGGGGCTGGCCTCCTTGCTCATCCAAAAGACATGCTAGCCTATGCTCAGCTTTTCCAGATGGGCAGAGCCTGTTCAAGCTTATGCTTCTCTGACATTATCCTAGAGAAGCCACCTGGGACCCCCTCCATACCCCAAAAGGCCCTGGAGGAGAAGGTAGGAGGAGAGTATATGGTGGTGATCATATGTGGCTCATCCCTCCAATGGTAAAAGACAGTTCTTCCTAAAGATTTTTCCATGCTAGCCATTGTCTGCTGTGGGAGGGGAAGGTTTCTTGGGAGACAGGTAAAGCTAGATCGGTGTAATTGGGTGCTTACCTGGGTGTCATAGACCTCAATGCCTCATTTAATCCTAGGGAAGACTTAGGTTTCAACACCAGGCCCTGAAGGGCCTTTACTAGAGTACTTTAACTTTTATCTTGCGTGTACTTCTGTATTCTGCTAGCTGCCTAGGGATTCCTTAAAAGTTTTTCATAGAACTTTGTTTAAGCATTTTTCAATTAAGTGGTTATTTCCAAAGGGGATAAGTTTTACACGGGGTTGGGTGGTGTTGTTGTGGAGGAGAAATGGCATTAGCCCTGTCGTCCCTTCTGGCCGTTTGAGGGGAGCTAGCTCAGCCTCTGGCCATTTTCATTGGAAGGTGGGATGGGAGAGGGCTATGAGATCAGCAGCTCAGCTCAGTGACTAATACAGGAGCAGAGGGTGAGAGACTGGCCCATGCAGCTGTCTGCCCCTGGGAATGGTGGTAGAAGAACTGGGTCCACATCTCACCTCTTACACTGCTAGGTGTCTGACTGTAGGCAACAGTATCCCTCTGACTCTCTTAACCCCTCCTACAAATTGGGGATAATCATGTGTAGAGATCCTAAATTACAGGTTTTTGAGAAGCTCAGAGGAGAATATGATTAAAGTGCTCTGCAAATGTAAAAGTTTTCTGGGATTAAATAAGTTTCCCCCCTTTTTTAAGGCAGTTGGGGTTAAGTGACAGCTCAGGGTCACACTGCTAGGAAGTATCAAGTCTGGGGCCAGACTCGAACTTGGGTCTTCTTGGTTCCAGGGCTGGTGCTCTATCCATGGTGCCATCTGGTTGACCCTAAATAAATGTCATTTTAGAAGGAATGTTTTATATTGGAAACAGATTAGTCTTGGATGGATATCCCCGGGTTCCATCTATCATGTACTTGCTACATAGACATGGACACATCTCCTAGTCTTTCTGATACTTCCTACCCCATAACTCTTAAAGACGACATATTGCATTTGAGTCACTGGTAGCATTGATGACTAGAGTATCCATGCCAAGAGTTCCTACATGGATGAAATCTCTAGCATAGCTTCCATTCATTCTCCGCTGCTCCTCCAAAAGAAAAAAAAGTTGATTATTAATTGTTCCTCCAGATTTCTCAGGTTTTACTTTAAAAAATCACAGAAATTTGAGTCATCCCTCTAGTCCAGCACTCTTCATTGGACTGGTGGAGAAACTGAGACCCAACCATCCCTTCTCCCATTCCTCTCAGCCATGCTATCACCTGGCCTTCCTTGAACTTCTCCCATCCTCTGAACCACTGTCAAGATGGCTCTAGAATGCCAAGGGCATGGGCTTACACAGCACCTTGCCACTGGTGATTATGCAACTGCCCTGCTCCCTTTCTTTTTGAATTAGTTTTTGCCTTCAAGTGTTTCCTATTGGCTTTAAGTCCAGACTCCTGAGCCTGGCATTCAAGGCCTTCCCATTCTGTTCCCAGTCTCTCTTCCTAACCAATTTTCCTGTTGGCTGCACTCTGGGAGCTCTGTTACATCCAAAATGCCTGTCCTTGAAGTATACTTTCCACTGTCCTTTGTCTCCACTGTGGCCATGTTAGACTGCCTTCTGCATGGTGGCCTTCTTCCCCATCCCGACTCCCAAATCTGCCCATCCTTCCAAGCCTGGAGCAGCTTCCCTAATCCCGGGTCTCTTCTCCCCAGGCTAGTGACTGTCTGAGCAGCCTCTGTGTGGCCTTTGGCAGCCTAAGGAAGCCTCCAGACCCCTTCTCAGAACCATCTCTTAAAGAGCATCAAATCCTTAGGATTTCAAAGTGGAAAGGCTGCAATCAGCATATTTGAAAAGGTTTATGAAGTCCAGGTTAATCCTAGTAGGATTTAAAGCCATAAGAAATGTTGATCAGCCACAATGGAGGAGGACTGATTGCTCATTGGACAGATAAGGAAACTGGCAGCAGAGAAAATAACCCAGGATTGCTGGGTTCCCTTGAACAGGTCACTGAAAGGGGGGAACTTGACCTCTAGGATCCCTTGGAATTGACTTGCCCAAAGTCATATAGTGGTATATATTCCTCATTGTGGCCTTTGGTCTCCTTAATAGCCATCGTCCATCCTCCAGTCACTGACCATGGTTGACATCACAGACTCTTTCCTGTGACCCCTATACATACCCCATCTCCCCGCCCTGTGCCTTTTGCCCCTTTCCCAGAGCTAGAATGCTCTGCCTCCTGACAGTCTTCTCTGGCTTCCCTCAGGTGCCAGCTAAGATGCCACAGTGGGCATTTCTCTTAGTGCACGTGCCATCTCCTGAGATTTCCACCCTCACCCCCCTGCCCAGTATATAGGGTAGAGCTGTTTGCACATTGTATCCCCCATTCCATTGAGAGTTTCTTGAGGACAGAGGCTCTGGTTTTTGCCTTTCCTTGACTCTGCCCAGTGCTTGGCACAGGGCAAGCAGTGATGAAATGTCCCTGTCAGCCTGACTGGTTTTGGTTAATGTCACATGGCATGTTAAGGGAACTGGAGCCCTGTAGGGAATGAGAGCCTTGGACCCCATTCTATCCATCATTCCGTCTGCAGCGGTGAAAAGAGCATAGGGAATCCGTAGTAACTCAGGCAAGTCCCTTTTTTGTGTGCCTCAGCTCCCCTCTATAAAATAAGGCAGCAGCAGGGGGGAAGGGGGGGATTCTTTTTGTGAATCTACTTGTCAGAGTAGTCTCAAGGCTGGCTCAGTTTGCCATTCTTGTCAGGTGCTCCCTGGCTTTCCAGAGAGCATTCAGAGCTGCCAGGTCTGATGGATTAACTCTGCCCAGAGGATGCCTCTGCAGAGAGTGGCCTTCCCAAGCTTAATGAAAGGCAGAACTTTCAGACAGCCCTGAGCCAAGAAACAAATCTCTTTCTGCAAGCATCAAAGAACCCAGCCCATCCATCTCTTTCTGGGATTACTTACCGTCTAGGACAGTGGCCTAGAGATGGAGGAGAGGCCTTTCCTGGAGGGATTCACCTCCCCCCATCACTGTTCTGGGGATCATCTTCCCTGTTGTAGAACAGCCACATGGCTTAGCTATATCCTATCTAGTTTGTGGTATTAAAATCTTGAATCAGATTCATTGTTTTACCCTCCCCCTGCCCTTTTCTTATAAAATTGTAGGCTATCACATCTAGGGGGGAACCTTAGAACCCATAATGTCAGGTCTGGGAGGGTCTTCTGAGGCTTTCCAAGATAAGTGCCCTTATCAAATCTAATTCTTACCTTTTTTTTTTTTTTTTTTTTTTTTTTTTTTTTTTTTTTTTTTTTTTTTGAGGAAATAGGCCCAGAAAAGAAAAGGACTTGGCTATCATAACTGGTAAGGTTAGGTGCACAAGCCAAGAGTCTTGGCTCAGTCCTCTGTAGCTCAAATTTATGATTGAGGGCATAGAATCCAGCACATAGGAATCAAGTTGCCCCTGACTGGACTAGGGGCAGACCTCAGGAGATCTGGTTCCTGATCCTTCCTCTTTCTTCTATGTGTGACTTCTGAAAAGAGGAAAAGCTAAGGTTGAAAACTTTAGAAACTTTTTCAGTGAAAGTATCAGTCCCTGATTAGAGTGAGACACAGGGTTAATATTCAAATCCTATTGTGCTGAAATGACAATAATAAGGTCATAATTAATTAATTAATTAGAGGAAAAGCCCTAACTTTCTACTTCTCTTAGGGATCTGAGAAGAGCTATTTGGAGAGAGCCGAGACGCTGCATTCTGTGATGTGTACTACATTGGATAAGGTAAGAGTGTCTGGAGGGCCAGAGCTCCCCAGCCCTCCTTCCCAGGGAGCCGATATTGCCAGCCCTCCCTGGGATAGGGCCATTGTTCTCTGTTAGGGAAGGCCAGGCAGAGAAGAGACAGTTCAGGTCACTGCAGCAATCCAAAGCAAGTTCCTAGCATCGTAGACTTGGTGCTGGGAGGAAATTCAGAGGTCTAAGACCCAGTCAAAGCAGGAATCCCTTCTGCCTTCTCCCTCTGCTTAGAAGAAGCCGGTGATGGTGAATTTGGCACTTAACAATTAGCTTCTCAAACAATTCAAATTTTTCCTTGTGTTCTCTCAAAATTGGCCTCTGGAGCTTCTGCCCAGTGGTCTGAGCCATTGGTGGTCTGCGCCAGATCTACATGGCAAGGGAAGCAGCTGGCTACTTTCATCATCCAGAGTCAGTTTGGGGGCCAGGTAGCTGTGGCCTATCAAAGATTGGGGGCAATGTCCTGTGGGCACCCATCCCCTCATGTCCTAGAAGACCTCTGAAGCTGCTCCTCACAAGTGTCCAGGCCAGGATTTGTCTGGGGCCCCTCTTCAGGGCTTTCCCTGCTTGGGAGTGCTTTTGGGAATCTGTGCTTCACTGGGGGGACTTCAGGCCCCTCTGCCCCCAGTTTCCCTCCCATCAGGCCCAGGGTGTTTAGTCTTAGGGCCTGAGCCACACACAACCTGTCTTTACTTACCCTGTATCTCCTCTTCCCTCAGAACTCCCTGGGAGACCAGGAACAGCTGAAAATCCGTGTGACCGAACTGGAGGAAGAGGTAAACGCCTTGCGGAAAATCAACAAGGACCTCTTTGACTTCTCCAGCCACATCATCACCAAGCCACCCAAATGATTCCCAGCTTCCCCTGCCTGGCCCGCTGCCCAGAAGCCAGCAGCCACACGGCCCCCAGACCTGCATGGAGCCGGTGCCCGCAGCCCTAGGGCCTCCTGACTGCCACGAGGGCTCGGGGCAGGGCGTTTGCTTGTGGCTACATCCTGTGGTTTGGGACCAGATTCTGAATGCATGGCCTTCGTGTAACAGCCTAGGCTGTGGGCAGGTGGGCACGCAGCAACCAATGCACTTGTGGTGAGAGTCTGCCCCAGCGCTGACTCTACAGAATGCCCGGGGTGGAGAGAGGGGCCGGGCGCCCTGTCACTGCAAGGTCTCCTGGGGCCGCTGGGAAACCAGCTGCAATGGCACCAACCGACCAAGGGCCTCTTTATATTTTTAGTCCATGAGATCCTGGATTTTGATAAAAGGGCTTTTTTTGGGCCTTCATTTTCTCTCTTCCCTTCTCTCAGGTGAAGGCCCTAGCTCCCTTCATTCACTCCCCCCAGTCAGTATACTTGTTACCCTGTAGCCCAAGGGGGAGCATTTCTCATGAAATAACTGCCAGCCTTCCCCCTCCTTTCTTCCCCATCTTTAATATTGGGGCAAAGCAATAGTCAAGCTGGGAGGCTCAGGCTCACCTCCTCAGTGTGACCGAGTGGGAAGGTCCACGTGGTGGGCCTCTGGGAGCGCTACTTGGTCTCCATGTAGGTTATCTGGGTCCCTGCCAGACCTGTTTTGTTTTTGTTTTTCCCTGGAGACTTGGTGTTCTTTGTCTCAGGAAACATCTTTCTATATATATATAGATAGATAGATATAGATGTAAGTCTGTATCTACCTATTTAGCTATGTATATATAGTTGGGATTTTTTTATTGGTTGTTTTTTAAAACAAAAAAAAGTCAAAAACCTGCGTGGATATTTTTTTCTTCCTAGCCTTGATATGTGGGCTTTTTCCCCATTCCCTGTCTTTGCTAAATTTTCCCAATTGATCTGAGCAAGCACATGACCCTTTGGTGAGCTGCTTTCACCTCAGCCTAGCTCTTACCTAATGCAGTTTCCAAACACCTCATTTATATACCACCCATAATCCTTGGCAAATCTGGCCTGGTTCACATGATTTTTAATTCTGTAGGTCTGCTAAAAAAAAAAAAACCCTACGGACTTAAGAAACTGATGATCCCTCTTTTCCTTCTGCTTTCCCTCATCCTGTCTTCCCCCGGTTCCAGCTCATTATAGAGCATTCTTCTGCTGGAGCTGGAGAGGGTCAAGCATTCAAGCATTCATGTTTTAGTGGCTCAGAGTCATTTTGACCGCTTCCTCATCCTTACAGGATAGCCCAGTGAGACAAGGAGGATGAGATAGGATTTAGGTTGGCAAACCCAAGTCAAGTGGATTGACTCCTTGATATCTTCTCCTAGCAGAGAGGGGAGGGTTAACCAGCCTGCTAGCCATCCCACAAGATAGGGACATGCTGGAAGACAGGGAGAGGGTTTGAGACCATGTCTCAGGAGGCTCAGTTTGACAGGAAGAGGAATCTTAGGAATAGGATAGGCCTGCCATGTGGAAGAGGGAAGGAAAGTGGCTGTGCTGAGAGGCAGTGACGGTCCCTTCTCTGGTGCTCACCAGGTAGAGGTAGGTGAGTGGCACAGAGGGCATTTGTGCCCCCTTGTTACTGGAGGGTTGTGTGGATTCTTCTAGGGGCGCTACATAAGCCATCCATTAGCCAGACCCCATAGGATTGCCAAGATGACCAATGAATGAATGGCCCCATGAAGGTGTTTTGCTTTTTTTAACCACAGCAACTCGCAGGTTCTGCCTGCTAAGACCTGGAAATCTCAGGAATAGCCTCTCCAAAGTATTTAACAATAGCTGGCATCTCCTGTAGGACTTTTAGGGTTTTTTTTTTTTTTAATTGTTTCGATGTTTTTTAGTCATGTTGAACTCTGTGACTTGTCCTTAGGATTTTATTGGCAAGGGCACTGAACTGATCTGCCATTTCCTTCTGAGGCAAACAGGGTAAAGTGACGGGCCCGGGTCACACAGCCAGAATGGAACCCAGGTCTTGGCTCCAAGCCCATACCTACTGTGCTATCTAACTGCCCAACTTGAACGCTTTACAAAGCTCTAAAGGTGCCATCTCTTTTATCTCAAGAGTCCTCTGAGGTAGATTGCTTTTAATCCCATTTTACAGTTGAGAAAACTGAGGTAATTGGATTGC
Source organism: Sminthopsis crassicaudata (assembly GCF_048593235.1). NCBI lineage: Eukaryota > Metazoa > Chordata > Mammalia > Dasyuromorphia > Dasyuridae > Sminthopsis > Sminthopsis crassicaudata. Next base: position 57,329,263 of record NC_133617.1, on the reverse strand, counting down.
CCAGTCACACAGCTAGTATGTGTGGGAAACAGGATTTGAATTCAGGTCTTTCTGATTTCCAAGTCCAGCCTATTTATTACCCCACCTAACTGGTAGAATGGACAGAGCATTGGCTCTAGAATGAGTCTGAGTGGATTTAAAATCCTTCCTCTGAAATTTAGGATCTTTGAGCCTGAGCAGATCCCTTAATCATCTAAGATTTGGTTTCTTTCTGTGTGAACTAAGGAATCTGGACCAGATGGCCTCTGAGGTCCCTCCCAGTTCTATGCCAAGTGATCAAATGAGATAATGTTTACAGGCACTTGGCACAGTGCCCGCCACATAGGAGTTACTCAATAAAGATGGTTTTTCCTCCTAAATCTTTACAAATAAATGTGAAAACGAGTCTCATCAGCCCTACACTCCCAAAGAAACTTCCCTGCGGCAGAATTTCAAGCCCTCTTCCCACCCAATCCTGCTCATCTGGAGAGTTTCTGGCTAGTCAATGTCTCCTAAAATGTGACCCCGGGGCTGTGTATGGATGTATCATCCCCAGATAATGGCCTCAGCACAGGCACATGGACAGTGAGGGAAAGGGGTCCCTGGGAACAGGAGGCAGGCTGACTGTCCATGGGGTCTGGGTGGGGTGGGGGTGGGGAAGAACACTGGCCCTAGCTCCCATAGGAGCTCAGTCCAACTAAGACAACCTATAATTCAATGAAAATCCCTCTACCTTTGGAAGGTTCCAGTAGAGGGAGCCCAATGCTGCTTGAATCTCTGTTAGGTAATTAATTACTCCTTTTACCAAACCTAAATTAGCTTCTTTCCCCCTTGTTCCAGTAGAACAAATTTTAATTCCTCTCCCACATGATCACCCTTAAGATGCTTGAAGACAGCTCTTCTCCAGCCTAAATAGGAAATTCCAATTCAGTTCATACACATGTCTGAACTTCAGGCCCTTTACTGTCTTGGATGTCCCCCACCTTAATACCCTTCCTTACCTGGAACATTACAGGTTTTTGCTCCCTGAGATAAAGCTCTGATTACTCTGTCCTAGTTATTGCTCTCCAATCTTCAACATAGTCCAAGGTCATGTTAGCTTTTGACTGCCTTCTCACACTGACTCATTGCCATGCTAACCTGATTTAACACTTGCGAAGGTGAATTTTGGGACCCAATTTGGAGTATTTATTAAATTTCATATATAGACAATATTCAGACCAATGTTCTTGCCTGCCAAGATCTTTAATCGTGAATGTCAGCTACCCCTCTCTGATTTGCCATCTATGCAGATTGGACGTGGGTGCCTTCTATGACTTCCTGAGGCATTATGAATGTTAAACAGTACCAATGCTTGGGGCACCCTACTAGAAACCGAAGTAAACAGTCATTAAATGAGTACCTTGTTAGAACCAAGGCAAATCCCATGAACTAAATGCCTAACTTGCACCTGCTTTTTTTCCAGAATTGTAGGAGAGATTTTGTTAAGTGTGTTACTAAAATCCAGGTGATCTATTGTCTACTACTGCACTCCCCTGATTAAGCCTAGTAACCCTGCCCAAAAAAGAAATAAGGTTAGTCTGGCATGACCTGCTTGACAGAATCATGCTAGATTTTTCTTTTTGTACCTTTTACTATTTCACATAACATTTTTAGCAAGAATTAAAGTCAAGCTCACTGATCCATATTTTTCAGACCCCATTCTCTTAGCTCTTAAAAATTGGGGCAAAATTGGTTCCTTTGTTCATGGGGTTTTCTTGGCAAAGAATATTTGTTTTCCTCTTCCGGCATGTCCCCATTTTACAGATGAGGAACTAAGGCAATTAGGGTTTCACTTGCCCAAGGTAAGTAAGTGTTTATGGCCAGGTTTGAAACTCGGAGAGTTCTAATTCTAAGCATGTCTTGCTGCCCCTTAGTTCTTTGTGACCACTTCCATTCTTGTGAATTTTCGAAGAGCAAAGACAATTAGCTGAGCACATAGCCAGTTCCCTTGGCATTCCGGGAAGTCTTTGCTGTCTCCCTACTTGCCAGCTGTCCATTCCCCTCTGTCTCTCCAGTCCAAAGACCCATCATTGGCATTGTGAGAATTAGCAGAATGAGCAAAGTAAAAGTTTGAGGAGCTCTGACTTGCCTGTCAGTTACTAATGCTCCATCCACCCTGGCCAGAACCTCCTCTTTCCTCCTAAATAGCCTCCCAACTCCTCTCACTCTTGCTGGGTCATCATCCCTGTGCTGCCCTGTAGCTAGCCATAGCACACGAGGTTCTGTGTCCAGACCTCCTCTCTCCACTCTTGGTGATTTCATCAGCTCCTATAGGCTCAATTATCTTTAGGCAAATCACTCTTGGATTGATTGGTCTGTTCCTAGTCTCCCGAGCTCCAGTCCCACATCACTGACTGCCTGCTGAACATTTCAAACTGCATAATCAGTCTCTAGGCATCTCCAGCTCAGCATGTTCAAAACAGGAGAGCAACTCCTCCCTCCTCTATCCTCATCCTCCTCTCCATCTTCCTCAAAGACATTTCCCTTCCAAATTTAGCTGTCGAGGACACCTCAGTCCTTCCAGACTCGTGCATTTGCAACCTCACCTTTCTATGTCCAGTCAGTTGTCAAACCTTGCTGCCTCCTGTCTGACCCTTTCCTCTCATGACCACTCCTAGTTCAGACTGTCACTTGTTAGGGGCAGCTAGATAGTGCACAGAGCACTGGACTTGAACTGAGAAAAACCCTGGGCAAGTCACTTAACCCTGTTTGCCTCAGTTCCTTTTAAAATGAGCTGGAGAAGGAAATGGCAAAGTACTCTATCATCTTTGCCAAGAGAATCCCAAATAAGGTCACAAAGAGTTGGATACGACTCATTACCTCTCCCTAGATTATTGTAACAGCTTTCTAATTGGTCCCTTTTAGCCATCCTGGGACTGCTACCTATGGATTTAAGTCCAAACTCCTCTGTTTGACATTGAAAGTCCTTCACAATCTGGTGCTGATCTACCTTCCTACGATTAGTATACGTAGTCTCCTCCGGGCAAAGTGGGCTTGCTGTTTCTCCCATATCACAGTCCATCTTCAGCCTTTAGCAGGAAGGCTGTCCTGGCTCTTCTCCAGGCTGGGATGCACTCCCTCCCTTGTTAGAATTCTCAGCCTCCTTCCAAGTGCCAGCTCCCAGGTAAGACCCGTTCTCATCCCTTCTTTCCAAAATTCCTTTTTTGGTATAAATTTTGCATCTACTCTTATGTGTGTGTATGCATTGTTTTCCCCTCAAAAATAATAGAAGCTACTTGAGGTCAGGCACTGTATTATTTCTGCCTCTATTGCCAAGGCTTAATATAGCTTCCTTATGTTTCTTCTAATAGAATGATATAATTCTCCTTTCAAGTGGGCGTAGGTCTTCAGTATGTGTGTCTCAGCAACCTATCTCAGTCCTCGGGCATACAGTAGGCACGCTTGCTGACTGACTAAGCAATGCCAGTTCTCTCAGGGATGCTACATTTCCCATAAATCCTTTATCTTTCAAACCAAGAGGCAAGTGTGGTATAGTAGAACATAGTAAAATAATGATAGCATTAATATAATACTTTGAGGTTTGCAAGGGGAGTTATATTTCATTTTCCCTTCACAACCTCCTTTTTAGAAAACGGAGGCAAAGGTCACAAGGCTCAAGGTCACACAGCTATTACTCACCTGAAGCCAGATTGGAACTTGGGTTTTCCCATTCCAGACCTGATGCTATTGACTGTGACACTCACATGTCTAGAGCACAAACTTGGAAGCAGAGACCTAGATTTGAATCCTGCCTCTAACATTTACAGTGATAGTTTTGAAATACTTCTTGTCTCAGACTTAGTTTCCTAATCTGTAAATCTTAACAGTTTTTTAAACTGTGATCTTATCAAAGTGGATGTTCCTTCAGTTGCGATCAATCACAAACCATCTTATCCTCCACAAGGGGAGTGGTTTGCTAGGAGCCTCGTTCTCCTGACCTCTAGTCTCAAATCTTGAACTGCCTCTCAGATATCACAAATTTGATTTCCTGTAGACATCTTCAAATCAATGTATCCAAAACCGAATGCACTCCTCCCAAACCCTCCCCCCTTTCAAATCTTCCTATTACCCATGAGAAAACCATCCTCCTGGTCACTCAGGTTACCAGTCCTAGATCACCTAGGTCATCAGCTTCTTGTTCTCTCACCCCATCCAATCTATTGCCAAATCCTGTCAGTTTGATTTTTGTAACATCTCTCCGATATGTCCCCTCCTTTCCTCTGACACTGTCACCACCTCCATATGGGACCTCATCACTTCAGTCAATAAGTGTTAAGCATATACTGTGAGCCAGGCACCGTGTACTGGGCTCACAAAAAGTCACAGACAATTCCCTGCCCTCAGGAAGTTTACAATCCAATGGATTTATCCAAGATCATTGCCAACCTGTTAGTTACTCATCTCCCCCATCCCCTGTCACTTTTCCACTTCTACTTCTGTCCCATAACAGCTTTTCCATCTTCTCAAACTGGTTGCATCTATCCCTGTCCACCATGTACTTCCAATGCCTTTTAATTCCATGACATTAAATAGCACGACTGAAGTATACTGATGGGGAAAGGATGAGCTTTTGTTTCAAGGAGAAACTTAAGGGCTATAAAAGCCTTATCCAACTAAGTACTCAAATAGGATGTACTTTCCTCCTTTTCAGTCCCTAGGTCAGCTGATTTTCCGTCTTCAGTGTCTGTCCAAAATATAGGGGCTGATTGACCCACTTTGGAGGAACCAACCAACTGCACGTCATCCTTTGGAAAACATGCTTTTCTCATCCACTTGGTTTTCCTTGTGTGGATAGTGATTCTGTCTGTCTCCTCGGGACATATGACATATATTTAATAGTCGGGGAACTCACCTAGAACTTGATGCTATCAGGCCAGTGCTTTACATGAACAGGAGCATCCAAAGCACCTCAGATCTATAGAGAATCCTATAGATTCTATAAAATAGGGACATCATATGTTGTCTGTCTTTTAAAATTATCCTTAGGTAAGGTTCGAAAGCTAGGCCCAGCTTTGTTTCCAAATCCAGTGGTTTTCTTTACACTTAGAACTTCCCCTCCAAAGGAATATTGCCATCTTAGGAAAAGGATTCTTAATTGGAGGAAGAAAAGGGCAGCAAGACGCACAGAGGAAGGTGGCCAGTGGCAGAAGTCCATCTGCGATGGTTCCAATAGGTCAGTCAGGGTGAAGGTCATACCTCTACTCAGTGGAGAGAGATGCTCCCTGCCCCCACTGACCCCAGCTATTCTGGGACAGAATGAGGATGCAATCTTCCCTTGTTTTCAAAGACGCCTAGTAACAGGCTCTCTGGAACTATGAGCTTCAGGGGGATCTGAGTGTTATTTCAAACCCTTTTTTCCTGCTTCAAGCTGACTGCCAGAGGCTGTGGTGCCCCAGGAGGTGGGGCTGAGAACGTGGCTGGAAACCTGAGCGGGAGCTGTCCTTTCTCTCCCAGCCTCCACTTGTGACATTGGGTCCCTGATCGCCCTGAGCGCTTTCCAGCTTCAGGACAATGATCTGTCCCCACCAGAGCCTCCCATCTCCCCTTCGATTCAACAGTAGCCCATTATAATAACCTGTTATCTAGAGAAGGGACCTTTTAGACAATTATCGCGCTGGTCATGTTTGGCAATTAGCTGCAGCCCCCTTATGCCCACCATTCCTCCCTCCATTAGCCTGGAGAAGAAGAGAGATGGGGGGGGGGGGAATGAAAAGAGCTGTCTTCAAGTATTTGAAAGGCTGTCATTGGGAAGAAGAATTAGCTTTGTTCTGCTTGGCCCAGAGGGCAGAATTAGAAAGGGGGGGTTGTGGGGGGAGAGAGTCTAGTTGGGGGATAAAAAAAAATCTACGAAAAATTTCCTAGAGCGTCCCAGAGCCATTGAGAGGCCTTGGGGATATTGGGAGTCCTTGCTTAAAGGTCAAAAGACTGCCAGGATTGCTGTTCATTTAGAAATGGCCTGAAAGGCTTCTAAGCACCTTCCTAGCTCTGAGATTCTGTTAATGCAGACTGAAAAGGGCCAACAAATAGAGCACCGGTCCTGGAGTCAGAGGACCTGAATTCAAATTCAACTTGATGCTTACTAGCTGGGTACCGGGAGCATGTCACTTAACCCCATTACCTTACTCTATATAATAATGATTAGGACCAAAGAAGAAAAACTCTGGAGGGCCTGGGTATGAACCCTGGCCTTTTTATATAAGCCTTCTTGTATGGGAATCTTTACAATAAAGGGCACTTAGACTAGATGGGATCAAAGGATCTTCTAGATCTAAATCCACAGTCCTAAATGTATGGAAAAATATTTTTTTTGGTATGGACATATTTTTCGCAACTCTATTTCACAAAGTCACAACAATCCAGGGAGAATCACTTCCTCCACTTTACAGATGAGGAGAAGGAAACTCTTATAAGTCAAATGACTTGTCTAAGATCACATAGCAAATAAGTGCTGGATCTAAAATGCAAGCCCAGGTTTTTCCAAATCTAGAGCTCTTCTCCTACATCCCACTGTCATTCCAGGCCTAATATTGTGTTAAGGGAAATGCCAAAATGATCAGGATATAATGTCTGCCCTCAGAGAACTCACAGTCTAGAGAGGTGAGGGGAAGGGGACAATGAGCAGAGAAGTGATCTAATTAGGGTGTGTGTGTGTGTGTGTGTGTGTGTGTGTGTGTGTGTGTGCGCGCGCGCGCGCGCGCGCGCTTGTGCATATCACAAAGAAGGTAAATCTGGTATCAAGAGCAGAAACAAAAAGAACAATTACCAGGCTGGTATAAACAAGTGGGAATGAGCTTGAACTAGGCTGACTGATGCTAAGGAGTCTGCCCTTGACCCTTATTTAGCTGTTGCTTGACCCTTCTGTTCTTGTTTCCTCATCTGTACTGTAAAATGATATCTGTGATACCTATTGCATAAGGACTTTATGAGGCTCAAATGAGAAAAGGCTTGTAAAGGGCTTTGCAAACTTTAAAGTGCTGTGGAAATGTCTGTCACTCCTCTTACTACTATTACTAAGGCAGGATCATAAGGAAAATGGACTATTGCATATGCCGACAAGATGTGTTGGTTCATTTTGCTAAAATAATTTCCTTTCTTATTCTTTCTTACAAATGGTTGGCTCGATAGAGAGGGGAAGGGGGAGGACATATTTAGAAATGAAAGCTTCTTCATTCCATTATTTTGTTCAGTAATAATAAAAATAATAGTTAGCACCTTATAACATACTTTACAAACTTTATCTCATTTGGTCCTCACATTGACCCTTTAAGGTAGGTGCACTATTATTATCATCCCCGATTTCTAGAAATAAGAACTGAGGCAGACAGGTTAAGTGAATTGCTCAGGGTCACACTGCTAGTAAGGGCAGCTTTGTGATGCAGTAGATACAGCTTCCGGTCTAGAGTCAGGAAAACTCATCTTCATGAGTTCAAATTCAGCCTCAGATACTTGCTAGATGTGTGATCCTGGACAAGTCATTTAACTCTATCTGCCTCGATTCCCCTATCTGTAAAATGAACTAGAGAGAAGTAAATGCCAAACTCCTCCAGTATCTTTGCTAAGAAAACACCAAATGGAGTCGTGAAGAGTCTCATACAACTGAACAACTGAATGGCTTCTAAACACCTAACTCTGAGATTCTGCTAATAATGACTGCTAATAAGAGAGGCAGCATTCGGACTCAGATCTTTCTGATTTCAGGTAAGTTACTCTATCTACCATTCCTCTACTTGACCCTTGAGTACTTCTACTTTTTTTCTTTTTATTAAAGCTTTTTATTTTCAAAACATATGCATGGCTAATTTTTCAACATTAACCCTTGCAAAACCTTATGTTCCATTGCCCCTCCCCATCCTTCACCCCCTCCCCTAGATGGCAAGTAGTCCAATATACAGTAAACATGGTAGAAATATATGTTAAATCCAATATATGCATACATATTTATACAATTATTGTGCCAGACAAGAAAAATCAAATCAAACAGGGAAAAAATGAGAAAGAAAATAAAATGCAAGGAAACAACACCAAAAAAAGTGAAAATATTATGTTGTGGTCCACATTCAGTCCCCACCTCTTTCTGGGTGCAGATGGTTTTTTCCATCCCAAGTCTGTTGGAACTGGTCTGAATCACCTCACTGTTGAAAAGAGCCCTGTCCTTCAGAATTGATCATCATATAATTTTATTGTTGCCATAGAGTAAGTACCTCTACTAATGGGAAACTCATTGATTGTTAGACAACCAGAATCTGCCTTTCCACTTCTCTTCATTACTTACAATTCCACCCTCTAAGTCTTCATAAAATCCATCTGCCCCATCTTTCCTATTTGAAGACATGGGTGTGTGCCATCCTCAGCCTTCTTTCTCCCAGGCTGAATAGCCCCAGATCTTTTAATTAGTCCCATATTACATGATCCCGACTGCCTTCCTCTGGACTCCCTCTCAGATCCCTGAGGGGAGAGAAGAGTCATTCAGCAAAACTAATCAGCACACCCACCAAGTCTCAGGGTGTATGCAATATTCTGCACCCATAATCCCCCACCACTTTAAAGATAGGAAGCCGCTCCATTGTCTCATCTCTTCTTCCAGACCAAGCTTGATCATTTGTCATGCACAATAATTCAATTTTATGGTGGTTATTCTTTCCACTTACATTGTTATAGTCTTTGAATAAACAGTTTTTCTTGTTCTGTTTACTTCCCCTGATATCAGTTCACACAATTAAATCTTTCCAAGCTCCTCTGTAGTCTTCATAGTCACTTTCTTACAGAGACATTCTACAGTATTACTGTATGTATCACAATATGTCTGGCCATTTGCCAACTGATGGGTATCCACTTTATTTTATTTCTGGGCTATTATATACTCTTTCTCTTGAAATTACATTGTATTACTTTATACTGACTTATGTAACATTTCCTCTAGGATACTTTCCATAATTTCCATTTATGAATTAGCATCCCAGCAGGAGGCTGCTATCTTGGATTCTAGGGATAATCCTATGGGATTGTACTTCTCTAACATTTATAATTTAAAAGCCTCCATCAGTGTATTTCCCATTAACTGTTAGACTTTAACAATGAGCTTTTAGTTGAGATATTTACTCATATGGCATTTTCTACTCTCATTCCTCCCATACCCCAGAGTGCACTTTCCCATAAATATACACAATAATCATGGAAAGAATGAGTCTAGAATGAGTCTACATCTAAACTCTGATAGTAAAGAGGGACATGCTTAGGATACAGCTCCTGATATTACAGGGTCTAGACCTCCACCCAGCTCCCATTGGCTGTAGCCCCTCTGCTTTGCTGGGCTTTCAGGATGCTCTTCTTAGCTTGATTCTCTCTCAACCACCAGAAGTCCTGCTCTTGAAACTACTTCTTTTATTGTCTGACCAGCATTTGTGTCTAGCTCTGTACTATATCCCCTCTGCTCCCCGTTGGATGGATGCAGCATCTCCTGTTTCCATTCAAAGGTATAGGCTTGGTTTTGCACAACTACATATGGATAACCTATGTATGTCAAATTGCCTTCTTAACAAGGAGGTAGGGTCAGAGGGAAGGAGAAAATTTGGAAGTAAAAAATTTAAAAAAAGGTTAAAATTATTTTTACATCTAATTGGAGAAAGAATATTAAATCAAACTTATAAGGCCAATACGGGAAAGAGAAAAAAGAACGTCCTCCTTCTACAGGCACTATCTCCCAAGTCATTATTAGATGCCATGATCAATTGAGGGGAGAGGAAGAGAAATCCTCCAATTCCCCCCACCCCAGTTTTTTTTTTATTCTACAACTTTTCTAAGCTTTGATTGTCCCCAAGCACTTCAGAATGTAACTTTTAAAAGCCTCCAGTTCTTCTTGAATTTCATAAAGGGATTAGAGTTCAGTTCTATCTATTACAGACAGTTTAATACCCCACTAATACTTTCTGATCACGTTTGGAGACTATCTCAACTAAGCTGGGAGGAGAGATGAGGAGGGAAGGATGTTATTTTCCCTCCCTCTCCTGAATTTACTTGTGTGCATGTTATATCCTCCCAGTAGAATATAAATTCTTTTTTAAAATATTATTTTATTTTTTCAAATTCACATAAAGATCGTTTCAATATTTACCTTGTCAAAACCTTGCATCTCAAAAATTTTTCCCTCTTTTCCCCTCCCCAAGACAAGAAGAAATCTGATAAAATGCAATATAATATAAACTCTTTGAGAGCAGAGTCTATTTCAATTTGTCCGCTGTCAAAATTTTGCATATACTAGGCATTAAATAAATTTGTTTGTTGAATTGAAATGGGAGGGGAGAGTAAAGATTCAAAAGGAACATGGAAGGGAGAATATTCACTTTCAAAAACACATACTTTCAGTCAGTCGACCAGTGAGCATTTATTAAACACCAACTATATATCAGGTACTATGCTAAGCCTAGGGTTACCAAAAAGAGGGCCCAAAAGTAAACTCCTTTATCTAGTGCCCAACCTTCCCAGGGAGTGCTTTTCTGCTCTCAGATAGGATGGAGCTCCAATGCCAGACATGGCATTGTCTGCCACTGGGCAGGGCCTTCCTGGCTTGGTAGAGATGGCCAGATGATGCACTCAGCTGGCATAGTCTTCAAAAGCGCAGGGTCACCTCCACACTTGGATGAGGCATTGGAAGATGATGTCAGCAGAGGCAGGAGGAAAAAGGGGATGCAGATAGAATGCAGCCTTCTTGGAAAGGCACCATGATGCAGTGCAATGAATGTGCTTTGTTTTGGAATTAGAGATACTGAGTTCAAACCTTCTCTCTTCCACTCACTATCCTTGTGATCTTAAATAAATCAGTTCACTTCTGAGGTTGCCTCAGTTTCCCCACATGTAAAATGAGATGAATTGGACTAGATGATCTTTGCGATTTCTTCTAGCTCCAAATCTATGGTCCTGTATGGGAAGCCTTTCTTGATCTCCTCTTACCTCTGTTAATATTCTCTCCCTCCTGAGTAGAACAGCTAGCATTTATATAGATAGTGTACCTATATTACCTAATTTGATCTTCACAACAATCTTGTGAGATTTGAGTTATTATTGCCCCCATTTTATAGATGAGGAAACTAAGCAGCTTAAAGTGATTTGCTCAGGGTCATACAGCTATTAAATGGGATTTGAACTCAGATCTCCTATATCCCTTAACTACCTCTTCCTCCAAATTATGGTGTATTTCCTTATTAATGTCAATGTTTGATTCCAGCTCATTGAGCGTGAAAGTTTTTTAATTTTTTTTTTTTTGTATCCCAGCACACAGTAGGCTCATAATGAATGCTTGGTGGATTGGGCTGGATCAGGACCCAATAAAGAACACCAGGCAAGGGGCAACATGATGCGATGGCACAGTGGAATAGGTCCTGCCTCTGAAATTTACTTGGGCAAGTTTACCATGTTTTTTGGAGACAATAATGGTGACATTCTGGCTGGGCTAGAATGAGGAAGGCAGCTTGTAAACTTTTAATGGATACTGACTACGCACTATGGGAAAGCTTCAAGTCTTGTCCATATGAAAAGGGGATCATCATTAGGAGGTCAACTCCCCAAGAAACCCTGGACACTGTGAACTGTCTGGTAGAACCCCAGGGCTAGCAGCTCCCTTCCTGGCTTATTCATTCATTCCTTCAACATTCATTCATTTACTCATCCATTCATTCATTCCACAAACATTAATTAAGTCCCTCATCCAGAAAAGAGCAAAAGACTGAGGGAAGATGCAAAGTGAACCCAAAATTTTGTAGGAGGCAACCAAGTACAGTGGTCGGAATGCTGAACTTGTGTCACAGGTCTTGGGTTCCATTCCCAACTCTGTTATTTACAAACACTGCAATATGGGCCAAATCCCTTAACCTCTATGGGTCTTGGTTTCCTTACATGTGAAATCAGGAGATTGGTCACTACATGTCTCCAAAGTCCCTCCCAGTCCCAGGTCTTGCTCCTATGTTTAGAAAAGACCCTATCCTTGCCCTTAGAAAGGTCAAATTTTGGCAGGGGGATAAGCAGACATCTTGATGTAGAGTTTTTAGTACTGGCCTTGGGGTCAGGAAGGCAAAGGTCTGAAATCCTGCCTTTGACCCTTACTAGATGTGTGAGTCTAGATATTTCAGTTCCCAGAGCCTCAGTTTCTTCATTTGCAAAATGGAATTTATGGTGCCTATAGCAACAGCCTCACAAAGTTGTGAGGCTCAAAGAAGATCATGAATAAATACATCTGTACAGCACTGTACAAAACTGAAGGCACCATGTAAGGGCTGGTGCTTATTAAGACATGGACACGGGTATTTATTATTGATGCTGTTTCAGTGGCAGTGCAGAGAGTTATGGGGACCCCCTCTGGTCAACACAGGTCCAACGTGAATTCAGGAACCTGAAAAGTTTGGACGACAAAAGGGGAGTTTTATTCTGTAGCCACTGAGGAGTCAGCTTTGAGAGGAAAACTGATTTCCTCAGTGACAAGGTCCTGGCAGAAAAATAAAGAGGTTTTCACTGAGAAGAAGATCTCTTCACAGCAGGCAGACTCCTGGTAGGCAGCTGTGCCCTACTCTGGACTTCTGCAAAAATAGAGTTAGAATTGTCTTTTATAGAAGTCTGATGCTAAAACTTGCAGTTGAAAGAAAGCCAGTGTCTCCACGCCTAGGTACTTGTAGTTTCAACCACTCAATATCAGACCCAGATCTCCCAATTGAATGAAAATCACTTTGAAGGTTTCCTGAATGGGGATCTGGCTTCCCAAAAGATCAATTGGGGGGGGGGGGTTCGGGAGTGATTTGCCTTAGACAGGCCCAGTCTGGAAAATATGCCTTCTCCTAGACTCTCTGGAGTCTGGGAGACACTGAATCAAAGGGGACACAATTTCAGAGTGATTGTTTTACAGATTAAAGGGGACACAGTGTCACCCCATCATTATGACCAAAATTACATGAGAAGTTCGTGAGAGGGTCCCCAAATGCTCTGGGAGGTCTGAGAGGGAAGATGGTTACCACCTAGAGACATCAAGAAAGGCTTCTAGGAGGAGGAGGCATTGGCTTTGGATTTTAAGGCATGGGTGAAATGGAGAAAAGAGGGCTTTCCAGGTATAGGAAGAGCACAGACAAAAGCTGGGAGGCAGGAAAAAAGGGGCATGATATATATATATATATATATAAGACAAAGAGTTAACTTAGTTAATTGGAACATAGAGTAGATGTTGGGGAGTAACAGAAGGCCAGTAATGATTTCACTTGTGCAGCAAGAGAATTGTATAAATATGTTTATACATATTAGAATTAATGCTTACCATCTGGGGGGGCAGTGGGGGAAAGAGGAGAAAATCTGAAACGCTAGGCTATGCAAGGGTCAGTGTTGCCAAATTATCCGTGCATATATTTTGAAAATAAAAAGCTTTATTAAAAAACAAAACAGAAGGCCAGTAATTCAGGTAGGCAGTCCACAAGCACTTAGTAACTGCTTATTGTAAAGCAGGCACTGTGCTAAGGGGCTTTGGAAAAAGTAAAAAGAAAGGAATGACAGTCCTTAAACACAAGGAACTCAATATCTCTGGTTACTTTCTCTGAGTGGCCCCCATATTGGAACCCTCTCCCTCTTCCATCCGCCTGCTACCTTCCCTGGATTCTTTTAAGTCCCAACTAAAATTTCATTTTCAATGAGAATCTCTCTTTCCAAATCCCTCTTTCTAATGACTTCCCTCTATTAAGGGACTGCTAGATGGCGCTGCATTGGATAAATCACTGGGTTTGGAATTAGGAAGATTCACCTGAGTTCAAAGCCAACCTCAGACACAACTATTTTGACCCTAGTCAAGCCACTTAACTTTATTTGCCTCAGTTTCCTCACCTGTAAAATGAATTGGAGTAGGAAATGGCAAATCACTCTAGCATTTCTGCCCAGAAAATCCAAATGGGATCACAGAGAATATGGCACAACTGAACAACAACAAATTTATCTTTCATACAGCTTGGTTTGTACATATGTGTTTGCCTTTTGTCTCCTCCAATAAATTATAAGCTCCTTGAGGGAAAGAATTGTCTTTTGCTTGTTTTTGTTTCCCCAGGACTTAGCACAATGCCTGGCACATAGTAGGTACTTAATAAAAAATGATTGATTGATGCAGTGTAAGTAGGTTTACATAGACCTATATCTCAGAGCTCATGGACAGTAACATAGGAAGACTGGGCACTGCCTGCTGGAAGGCCTCTTGCAGAAAGTAACACCTGAGCTGAGCCTGGGAGGAAACCAGGAAACCAAGGAAAGGTCAGTTTGTAGAAGGTTTCCACATGAAATAGAAGGTCTTGAACTAGACAATAGGGAGACCCTGAAGACTTTGAGCAAGGATGTGACAATGGATTGTAGGAGCCAAGATTTGGAACTGCAAGAGACTTTAGAAGTAAAGTCTAATCCTCCTCATATTATAGATTAAAAGTCGGAGGGACTAAGCTGCTTGTCCAAGATCACATGGTGTTAGAAGTGTGAGTAAAGCAAAGGTAGGATTTGAACCCAGGATCTCTGATTATAATGACCAGATCTAGAATCATAATGTGACATTTGGGAGGCCATTTAGTCTAAACTCATGTTAGTTAAGGAAACTAAGGTCTGAGGAGGAAGTAAATTGACTTGTCCAAGGTCACATTAGAAGTGAGCATCTCAAAAAGTTATCAAACCCTTTGACCCAGCAGTGTTACTATTGGTCTATATCCCAAAGAGATCTTAAAGAAGGGAAAGGGACCTGTATGTGCAAGAATGTTTGTGGTGGCCAGAAACTGGAAGCCGAGGGGATGCCCATCAATTGGAGAATGGCTGAATAAATTGTGGTATAGAAATATTATGGAATATTATTGTTCTGTAAGAAATGACCAGCAGGATGATTTGAGAAAGGCCTGGAGAGACTTACATGAACTGATGCTGAGTGAAATGAGCAGGACCAGGAGATCATTGTACATGGCAACAAGAAAATTATACAATGATCAATTCTGATGGATGTGGCTCTTTCCAACAATGAGATGATTGATGCCAGTTCCAACTATCTTGTGATGAAGAGAACCATCTACACCCAGAGAGAGCACTGTGGGAATTGAATGTGGATCACAACATAACATTCTCACTCTTTTTGTTATTGTTCACTTGCATCTTGTTTTCTTACTTATTTACTTCCCTTCTTGATCTGATTTTTCTTGTGTAACAAGAGAATTGTACAAATGTTCACACAGATTGGATTTGTAACATATATTTTTTATTACAGCTTTTTATTTACAAGACATATGCATGGGTAATTTTCCAGCATTGACAATTGCAAAACCTTTTGTTCCAATTTTTCCCCTCCTCCCTCCCACCCCCTCCCCCAGATGGCAGATAGACCAATACATGTTAAAAATGTTAAAGTATATGTTAGGATTTAACATATATTTTAACAGGTATAACATATATTGGATTTCTTGCTATCTAGGGAAGGAGATGGGGGAAGAAAGAGAAAATCTGAAACACAAGGCTATGCAAGGGTCAATGTTGTCAAATTATCCATGCATATGTTGTGAAAATAAAAAGCTCTAAAAAGAAAAAAGAAAAAGAAAAAAAAAAGAAGTGAGCAGCAGAGATAGGATCTGGATTCTTTGATTTCAAGGACCAGATCTAGCAAAAACAAAAACAAAACAACTCCCCCCCAAAAAAAAACCAGGAGTGAGAAAGGCTTGCCTTTGAGTGCCTAGAATATTCCCAAAGGTCACGGGACCCTGAATATAACAAAAGGAGGGACTGTCATGCCAGGAGGAGCCTCCCAGAGGTGCTGGGTCTGCCTGGCAGGGACAAGGGAAGCCAGAGCCCTGTCCTAGTGGCTGCTAACCGCTGTGCTGCCTGAACCTCTCCCAAGGCCATAGCTGCTGCCCAGAACTGCAGCAGGAGGGGGAGCTGGCAGGGCCTGCTGCCAGCACTGAGCTCATGCTTTGTCTCCTAGCCATCCTTCCAGCCCCCTCCCCCTACCTCCACACTGGGGGCTTTGCTCCCTTCTCTGCCTTCTTCATCAGCATTATGGCCTCTCCCCACAGCCAAAAAGCCGCACTTCCCCGACTGGGCCCAGGACAAGGACCTCAGGGATAGGGCAGTCAAGCCCCCGGAATCACTTCAACCCCCTTGCCTTCTACTCCTTGCACCCTGGCCTAGAACACCAGGGTGCAAAGCAGCTGCAGGCTTTCACCAGAAAAGGCAGCCCAAATAGTGAGAGCACTTAGAAATTGGGGGTTCATTAGAGAGAAGGAAGGTTGCAGAAAACTGGCCTTCTAGCTAGACCTCGGTTTCCCCACTGGCAAAATGAAGGAATTGAACTAAGTGATTTCCAAGGCCTCTTCTAACGCCAGTGCTCTTGTGATTTCCCACCTCCGAGCTTTTGCTTAGGCCATACCTCCACTTTCTCCTCCCCTCCATGTCACAGAACCGATTTCCCACTTTCTTCAGTGCGCAGTTCAGTTGCAACCTCCTACTGGAAGCTTTTCCTGCTACCCCCGGATCTCGGGGCTTTCTCCCACATTCAGTGACTGCAACTTTGATCCATCTGCTAGTCTTGCTTTGCTTCTGCTATTATTCCTTATGAATCCCTAGAATGTCCTCCCTCCCTTTCCACCCTCCTCTATGCCTTAAAAATCCAATTCCATCAGTGTCTACGCCCAAGCTGTGGCCCTCCTCAGAAGAATTCAAGCTCTCCCAGGGCAGAGATGGTTTCATTTCTTGCCTTTGTGTCCCAAGGATGAAGCATCTAGCACGTCTCATGGTTCAATCATGTCAAGCTTTTCATGACCCCATTTGAAGTTTTCTTGGCAAAAATACTGAAGTGGTTAGCCATTTCCTTCTTCAGCTCATTTTACAGATGAGGAAACTGAGGCAATTAGGGCTAAGTGACTTTCCCAGGGTCACACAGCTAGTGTCTGAGGCTGGATTTGAACTTAGAGCTTTCTGACTTCAGATTGCACCATCTACCTGCCCCAGACCCTGAATCAGTGTTTATTGATTCAATGAATTGGGAAGGAGTGAGGAGGAAATAGAGAAAGTAGGGAACGCAATAAGTATTTATATAATATACTTCATGTTTATCAGATGTACTAAGTCAGTTTTTTAAAACAAATATCATCTCCATTTATCCTTACAACACTCGAAGGTAGGTGCTATCATTCCCATTTTACAGATGAGGAGGTTGAGGTTTGAGCAGAGGCCTAACTACTGTCTAAGGCTATTTTGAAATCAGGTTTTCTTGACTCCAGACCCAGGATTCGTGGAGATCACTTAGTTCAACTTTTTCATTTTGCAAGTGGAGAAACCGAGGTCTACTACATCATCAGCTGGACTCAGAGAGCTAGAACCTTAGGAAGATGATCTGCCCCTCCCCCTCATTTTAACAGGTGAGGGAAATTCAATGGATCACCTAGGATCACTAAAAGTACCCTTCATCAGAAGCAGGGACTCGAACCCAAATGTCTCTTCCTCCAACTCGGTTAAGATTTAAATACATTAGGGGGCAGCTAGGTGGCGCAGTGGATAGAGCACCAGCCCTGAATTCAGGAGGACCCGAGTTCAAATTTGGTCTCAGACACTTCCTAGCTGTGTGACCCTGGGCAAGTCACTTAATCCCAGCCTCAGAAAAAGGGGAAAAAAAAAAAAGAAAAGATTTAAATACATTAAAAGGATTAGACTGGGAGTCCTAACCTGGGGTCCATGGACCCTGTGGATAATGGATAGATTTCAGAGGCTCTATCTGTTAACTTGGAGCAGGAAGAGAATGCTGGGGCTGGAGTTAGGAAGACCTGAGTTTAAAAATAGTTTCAGATACTTACCAGCTGTGTGACCTTGGAATAGTCATTTAACCCTGTTTGCCTCAGTTTCCTCATCTATAAAATGAGTTGAGGAAGAAAATGGTCCAGTATCTGCCAGAAAACCTCACATAGGGTCACAAAAGACCAACATAATTGAAAACAATTGAATTACAAGCATCTGTGAACAAATTATGAACATGGGGGACAATAGTCTTTTTACTGTTTTGGGGGGTTTTTTGTTTTATTTATTTTTTTTTTAGTTAATTAGGGTTAAGTGACTTGACCAGGGTCACACAGATAGTAAGTGTCTAAGGTTAAATTTAAACTTAGATCCTCTCGACTCCAAAGCCAGTGTTCTAACATACTGCACTCCTAGTTGTCACAATGCTGATATGTTTTGAAAACATAAAATTTTTGAACATTTTGAACTGTTACTCTTTTATTTGTTTTGCTAATAAAGAAAAATATCTTATTCAATTACAAATTTGTTTTTTAACATTTTGATAATTTTATTTCATTATAATTGCTTTCTCTTATAATCTCTGTATTTTCTTTTATGAATTGAAAAACATGATTCTGAGGAAAGGTCCATAGGCTTCCTCAGGCCCACTGCCAAAGTGTCCAGAACATAATCCTGGCTTGCCCTTGAAGGAAGAACCAGAATGGGAATTGCAGAAATAGGTAGATTTAGACTTTATGGCAAAGTGAAGTAAGCCACCTTGAATGGTAGTCGGGTCCCTGTCACTGGACTCTTTCAACAGAGGTTTAATAGTCCTTGCTCAAGATGATGTCAAGGGAATTCTGGGTCAACCTGTGAGATACATCCTGGCTCAGGCATTCTGTACTTCAAAACTCTGACATCCTGCTGATGTCTTTTGCTCCTCAAAGTACTTCTGGACTTAGTGGGTGGAAGCAGCTAAGTGATGTAATGGATAGTCCACCAGCCTTAGAGTTTAAGAGTAACTGGGTTCAAATCTGACCTCATATACTTTACACTTAACTAGCTGTGTGACTCTGGGCAAGTCACTTAATTCCCAATACCTCACTAAAATAATAATAATAATAATAAAGTTGACTCAGTGGGAACTGCTTAGGGGAAAATAATTTCTTAGAATTCAATTTCATAATAATTAATGATTTCCACCACATTTTGACCTCTTTCATCAAGTTATGATATAAACCCTGTGAGTCAAGTTGGCCTTTGCCAGGATTTACCTGCTTTTGAAGACAAGGAAACTGAGATAAGAAGTAGAGATGGATTGGAACCCAGACATGCTGCCCCCTCCCTATTTAGTACCTTTGTTGTTCAGTCATTTTTTGGTCACGTCTTATTCTCTGTGACCCCATTTGGGGTATTCTTGGCAGGATGCTAGAATGGTTTGCCATTTCCCTCTTCAACTTGTTTTACAGATGAAGAAACTGAGGTAAAACAGGGTTAAGTGGCCAAGGTCACATAACTGAAAGTATCAGTACTGTCTCTTACCAATCTGAGGCGAACACACCCAGGAGTCACTCTATCCTAAGGAGGATGAGAAAGGACATAGAAGGAAAAGGAAACAGCAGGAAAAATTGGCTCTGTTTGCAGATAAGGAAACTGGTGCTCAGATAGGGCAAAAGGGCCTGCTCAAAGCCAAGAAATAGCAAAGGGAGAATTTGAATCCGGGTCCTTTGATTCCAATCCAGGGCTCCTTCTATTTGATTTTGATTTATTTCTTTTTTCTGCCTCCTTTGGGGCTAAACAACCTAATGCTGTCTGGCTAGGGGATTTCTAGGGGTGGGGCTGTGCAGCAGAGGGTTCCAGAATGCTGCCCTGGCCTCAGACCTCACCCCTAGACACCTAGTGACTGGACCCAGCTTCCTCCTCCATAATATGAAATAGAGGCCTCCTCCAGGCCTCTCTAACGCTAATGAGCATTTCTGGAGCCTTTTAATGTTGGCAAAGTCCCAGGCACTGAGTGTCTCATTTGGCCTTCACAAGAACCCTGTGAGACTGGCACAACAATTATTTCCATTTTAGAGATCAGGAAACTGAGGCGAAATGACTTGCCCAGAGTCTCTCTGCCAATAAAACCTCGGATAGGATTTGACTTCAGGGCTTTCAGACAGGAAGTCCAGGGCTCTATCCATTGTACCACCTGGCTGGTGGATGCTGTTAGCTACTTTATAGATTTTATAATGATCCATTTTATGGATGAGCCAGCTCCAGGAGTTCCAAGAGTTTAAGTGACTCACCCCACTAGTAAACATAAGACACAGGATTCAAACTCAGCTTTTCCTGATTTCAAACCCAGTACTCTCTTTGTCCCACTTGGTTGTACTGACAATGTCATGGTCCGGGATCTGGGAGAGAGCCCTTGGTAGAAATGAGAGCTGAGGTAGGTCGGTGGTCAGGTTCTGAGACAGGGCCCTCAGCCTCCAGATGCTCCTGGCTTGGGTTCCCTCGGTCTCTTTCTCCCAAGTTGCTCTCCCCTCCTCTCCCTCCCCGCTTCTGTTCCTCTCCCCCTTTCCCCCCCATTTCCCCCATCCCCCTGGGGCTGGGGCTGAGCCCTGCCTTCCCCTCAGCTCAGTATTGCAGTGTCAGTGTGGAGGTGGGCAAATGCTGCCTCTGGAAATGTGGCCCCTGCTCATGTCATTAGGACGAATTCTCCTGGGGGTGAGGGCTTCTGAAGCTGCCCGGCTGTTCTCTCTTGTTTTTTAACCATGAACCTTAAAGGAATTGGAGAGAGAACCAATCAATCAACTCGCAAGTATTTATTATGCACCTACACTATCCCAGGATCCGGCTGGGACAGAAAGAAACAGACCTTGAAGCGGGAAGGCTAGAATGCAAATAGGATGTTTTGCATTTCTCCCCTGCTGAGGACTCTCCTACCTTCCTCCGGACTCCTGTCCTCTCTGGCCCAGTAAATCCTCCCCCTCTCTCAGCCCATTTTTTCTCAGCCCTGCCTCTACTATCTCCTATAGATGGGCTATAGACACCATAGAGGAAGGATTGAGAAGGTCCTTAGAACAAGGAATGTCAGAGCTGGGAGGGCCCTTAGAACAAGGAATGTTAGAACTAGGAGGGCCCTTAGAACCCAGAATGTCAGAACTGGGAGGGCCCTTAGAACACAGGATGTCAGAGCTGAGAGGGATCCTAAAACACAGGATCAAAATATGATCTCATTCGGTCCTCACAACAATTCTGGGAGATAAGTGTGATTATTATCTCCATTTTACAATTGAGGAAATTGGGGCAAACTAAAGTTAAGAGACTTGCTCAAGAAGACACACAGCTAATAAATACCCAAGGCTATATTTGAACTCAGGTCTTCCTATCTATAGACTCAGCACTCTAGCTACTGACCTACCTGTTGGTGCTAGTGGGAAGGTTGTGTCATTCCACTGTTTCCATTGCCCATCCATCACTATAACTTTCCAAAACAAAATACCTCTGAGAGTACGGAAAAGGGAACAAGCATTTATTTATTAAATGCCACCAGACACCAGGCACTGGGCGAAGAGCCCAGTCTGATCTCGTTTGATCCTCACAACAACTCTGTCAGGTAGGTACTATTTTTATCCCTACTTTAGAAATATGGAAACTGAGGCACAGAAGACTTGTCCAGGATTGTTAGGATTCTTACAAAGTGCTAAGTCACTGGAATGAATAGAGACAATAATTATCTAATTTAGCATGGTTCAGTATGGTTGATCTGACCCTACAAGGAGATGTTATGGATCAGAACTTGAAACAAGTTACTGAGTGGAATTGAGGAGACAATGGTTAAATCAAATGTAGCATTGATTTAATCCTACAACAAATAAGGGTTTACTAGCGATATAATGCTTGATGTATGCTCAGTGGGCAAAATATAAGCAGGAAGCTCTCAGGGCCCAGGAGGACTTTGGGAGATTCCGAGTCAAGAGTCATTCCCACTTCCACCTTATGCTGGCTGGAGACATTCGGACAAGAGCTCTCGAGAACCAAGGAGAGAGACAGGCCTCTATTAAAGCTAACTGGGCCCAGAGATTCAAGACTTTGAAGGACACAATAAAGGATTTGGACTTTAACTCCTGGCTGAATTTGAGGTGATTATTGAAACTGAACTGAAGCCAAGGCTGCCTCCAGAAGCTCCCCAAGAGATCTGCTCCCAGAGAACGATTACAATTTAGAGAAGAGAACATTACACAGGATCACACTGATAATAAGTTTCTGAGGCTGGATTTGAACTCAAGTTTTCCTGAGTTTTCACTTTGCTAGCTAACCTCCCCTCCAGGCTACCCTGGCCATCATTCCCCTATATATGTTGTCTCTCTCTAATAGACTGAAAGCTGCTTGAGGACAAGGACTCCCTTTGCTTTTGCATTTTTATCTCCAGTGGTTGACACAGAAGCTGCCAGAGTGGGCAATTGAAGTTAAGTGACTTGCCCAGGGTCACACAAATAGAAAGTGTTAAGATTTGAACTCAGATTCTCCTGACTTCAGAGCTGGTGCTGAGATTGGCAAAGTCCCAGGGGCATAGTATTTTTTTTTTCTTTCAGTGGATAGTAGACAGGAAGACCTGAGTTCAAATCCAATCTCAGAAGCTAGTAAGTGTCACATTTACTTAGCTGTGTGATCTGGGCAAGTCATTTGATCTCTGTTTGCTACTATTCCCTCATTTATAAGATGGGATAATAGTAGCACCTATTAAGGAGATCATAATTGTAAAACACTTAGCACAGTGCCCCCATATAGTTAGTTCTATCTAAATATTAGCTATTATTATTAATTTCATTTAATTCTAGAGCATCAGATCTGAGAGGGACTTTTAAGCAGAATATAGAAAGCCAAAGGCAGAAGAGAAGGCTTTCTAATTCAGCCTGATGATTTTCCTGATGATGGAACAGAGACCAGATAAATCGACTGGTCCCAGCTCTAGAGTCAGAGGCAGCCTAGCGTCTGGGTCTTCTAATATCAGAGCTCTTTCCATTATATACATGCCTCCCTTTGTGGGGAAACTGCCGAGGTCCAAAGTGGGAAATCCTGGGAGAAGGCTTGAGGCAGGGATGGCTAGGGGCCACTTTCCATTTCCTCCATTTTGCCTCTCTCAGCACCCAGTGTCTAAACAGCAGACAAATGGGTCTCAATTGAGCATATCCAGTTTCTGCAAATGATCAAAGACTGTTTCCCACTCATACCAAACTAATCTCTGCCTTCCCTCTAGAGTCTCCCTCCCTCTTTTCCTATTATCAACTTCTCACTTTTTTCTCAAAAAATAAAAACAATAGCAACAACAACAGAACTATTGTGAAATAAGAAATGATGAAGGTTTCAGAAAGCCCTGGAGACATGCAAACATAGCAGCCCTTTTTGTGGTGGCAAAATATGGGAAACTGAGGAAATGCCCAGGAATTGGGGAAGGGCTAAACACGCTGTGCTATATGAATGTAATATTGTGCATTAAGAAATGATGAACAAGCAGATTTCAGAAACAAACAAACAAACCTGGAAAGACTGACTTGTATGAATTGTTACAAAGAGAAATGAGCAGAATCAGGAAAACATTGTACACAGTATCAGCAGCAACATTGTGGCACAATCAACTATGACTGACTCACTTTTCTCGGTAATGCAATGATCCAAGCCAAGTCCAAAGGACTCATGACCAAAGTCTATTGCTATTCATAACCAGATTAAGAAATGATAGACTTGAAATGCAGATCAAAGCTTTTTTTTCACTTTATTCTTTCTCATGTTTTCCCCCATTTTGATTCCCCCCCCAATTTCTTTTACAACTGTAATGCAGAAATATTTTTTACATGATAACAGATTATAAACTAGATCAAAGAGCCTATCTTTTTTGGAAGAGGAGAAGGAGAAAACTTTGAAACTCAGATCTTGTAAAAATGAATATTAAAAAATTTTCATCATGAATCTGGGGGAAAATAATATACTGTTCTATTAAAAAAGCATTTTTATTGATGTCTTTTTTACATCATTTTAGTTTTACCCATGATCTTCTCCCTCCCTATCCCGTAGAGCCATTTCATATAACAAATAGTGTTTTTTAAAAACCAGAAAAAGAAGAGGACAACTTTTAGTGTCTAAGGGTGGGGGTGGGAGACAGGGAGGGAGAAAAAATCTGGACCACAAGGCTATGCAAGAGTGAATGTTAAAAACTTTATGCATATGTTTTGAAAATAAAAAGCTTTAATAAACTTGGGGGGGGAAGAAGAGGAAAAATATTAGTATAACCCATTCATATATTAAAATTAAAAAAATATATGCTGTAGGTAAGCCCTGTGAAACTTCCATCTCCTCCAAAGGACATTGATGTTTGAAATATAAAAGACAAGGATTGTTTTCCTGCATCCATCCCCTGCAAAAAGAATGTTGCCTCGATTTCTGCTTTCCTTCTACTCCTGGTTGCATTAGTTTTGTTTGTGTAAAAGCTTTTTAATTTTATATAATAAAAATCTAACTCAAAATCTCTACCTCTTGTTTGATTATTGTCTATGGTACCTTTTAGCAAGTTTCCTTCTTTATCTGTTTTAGTTAGGTCTGCTTTTGCTTTTGCTTTGCCTGAGATCAGGATTGATACCTCTGCTTTTTTCCTCCCTTCTTCAACTGGAGCATACTGGATTCTGCTCCAGCCCCTTACCTTTACTTTGTGAGTGTCCCTCTGCTTCAAATATGTTTCTTGTAAACACATTTTGTAAGATTCTAGTTTTTGATCCATTCTCTATTCCTTTCTATTTTATGGGAGGGTTCATCCCATTAACTTTCACAGTTATGATTACTCCATGTGTATTTCCCTCCATCCTATTTTTCCTCCTGTTTGTCTTCTCTCTCATTTCATCCTTTCCTTCCTCACTAGTATTTGGCTTCTGTCTACAGTCTCCTCTTCTGTGTGCCTTTCTTGTATCAGTTCTCCCCCCCCCCTACCTTTTGCTTAATTTCCCCCTCTCCTGCTTTTTTGTTGGTCAGGATAGATTTTTATATTCAACTAATTCAACTCAACTTTTTGAGCTCTTCCATGAATTCTTTCTGGGCTTGAGACCACTTCCTGTTTTTCTTTGGAGCTTTGCCCAGAGGTGTTTTGGCATTGTTGTCCTCCTCTGAGTTTGTGTCTTGATTTTTCCTGGCACCAAAAAAATTTTTTCACAGATTCTTTTCATTGTTGTTGTTGTTGCTTTTTTTTTTCTCTTCTTTTTTTTTTGTTTGCTTGTTTTTTCCTTTTCTTTTAAACATGAGCTTTGCTAGTAGGATAGAAGAGGTACTGTCTTAGCCTTCTTGTGCCAGGGGCTGCAGATCCTGGCTGTTTACCTGATGCTGCACTAATCTGCCCTGATGTCCACAAGGGTCCCAAATGTCTGGTGCTCTGGTAAGGGAGTCACATGAGAGGTGGCTGGCACTGCTGGAGGCTGTTGGTGTTTAGCAGCTTACCTGTTGCTGAGGGCTAGTATCTGACCTGTGCTGAGGCTGGTGGGGGTGTTTCTGGATTTCTCTACTACCCAGAGACTACAATGAGACATCTGGTGGGTCCTAGACTTGGCATCTGCCTGCTCCATAAAACTGGGATTCAGCTGAGGCAGAGCTTGCTGGAATGCTTCTTCTCTTGGACTGTGCTCCCCTTTTACCCAAGTGAGACAAACTTTTCTTGCTGATCTTCCAAGTTTTTTGGTCTAAAAGATTGTTTCACTCTGTTTTTTTGCTGCTTCTGCTGTTCTAGGATTTATTTGGGGGAACTATTTTATGGTTGTTTGGATGTGAAAATGGGAGAGTTCCAATGATTTACTGCTTATTTCACCATCTTGGCTCCCAGAAGTTCTAATAATCACTTAATTGACACATCTAAAGTCCTTTTCTTAAGCCTCAAGCATCTAGACCCCTGTGCCTCATTGGATAGAATTGGTCACAGCTTTCTGGAGTCTTTCTTATCTCTAAGTTCTCAAGGCTCTTCTCTCATCTGCCTCTTCCTCCATTTTTTTAGCTGGATCCATGTCATGCCCACTAACTATGCATGTCCCCCAAAGCCTGGGCCCTTTTTTTTCTTTCTGTATGCTATATTATATTATATTAATTACACATTATATATATATATATAATTATATTATTAATAACATGATATATAGTTATATAAAAATAATTATTATTTACCATTAGATCTACCATATTATCTATATACTGTTTTGTTTGGAGACCCCACCAACACTCAGTTTCAGCAATCATCTCTCTGTAGACAGTTTTCAGACCTGTATCTCAGCCCTCGTCTCTCCTACGCTCCAATTCCACACTGACAATTTCTTACTGAACATTTCCAAGTGGATTACCTGCAGACATTTGAAACTTGACATTTCCAGGCTCATTACCTCTTTCCCCAAACCCAGTCTTTTTTTAAAATTTCCCTATTTCTGTCAAAGGCATGCCATCCTGCTATCACAACCTCTTTCACTATGAGCCTTGGTCTCCCTTACTTCTTTTCTTTACTCAATTGACTATTCTTGCCATTTTTCTCTATATAACATCTCTTGCATCTGTCTCCTTTACTCTACTCACAAGGCCACTGTGCTCATCCCACGGTGGGATTCCAGCTTTCAATGTCTTTCATATGGGTGATCCACCATACCTTCCTGAGTCTGGGTCATCTTTCATCCTCCACATAGTTGTTGAAGTGATTTTCTTTAAGCATGCAACTAACCATGGCATTCTCTTCCTCAGTAACTTTCAATGGCTTCATCTTGCCATTTATAGGACATTTATAGGCAGAGACTGTAACCTTCTTCAGGGTAAGGGATGCTTTTCCTTTCATTTTTGTATCTTTAGAGCCTAGTATGGCTCTGTCACATAGCAGCAATACAACAGATGTTTGGTGAGGGATTGATGCTTGCTGGAACTCTGTCTTCCCAGAAATCAGCTGGAGTCAGGATCACTAAATGTCTTTATTCTTGATCTTTTACAGTCAAGGTCAGGGGGTTAGGCCTAGCTACCTTACACACACCTTCTTCCCTCAAACTCCAGGAGAGACTGAGTCAGCTTCTGCGTCTCAATTCCTCTTCCTCCTCCTACTCCTCCCACACACATCACTTCCCCCTCTTTGTTCCACCAATCAAGTCAGCACAGAACAGCTGGAGAGGGTCAACCTTCAAACAAGTTAATAGGGAAATGTCCAATTGGCAATTAGTCTCACATGCTTCATTATCCAAGTGCATTGCTCAGTTCTAGCCCTTTATATCTCCCACTTTCTTTTGTTTTAGACCACAGGTGGTCGCGCCATCCCTGACTTTTCAGGGAGGTGAGAACCCCCAAAAGGAGGTGATTACGCTCCCCCTGACTTCTCAGGAGGGGAGATGAAAGCACTAAAAAGGAGATAATCACACCCTCCCTGACATCTCAGGAAGGGAGATGAAAAGCACCAAAGAGAAGTGGGGATTTGCTAGCGGGTTTCTGGGTTGAAGGGCCTTATTAGAGACAAGTATGCACAAACCCATCAGCATGGAAGGTATTACACAAGCACATAGCAATAACGCAGAGGCTATTAGTGATGACTCCCCCACAGTCAGTGCAGATTCGATGTGGTGTAACAAACAGGAATTGTACATGCAAGTAGTGATGTAACAAACAATATAAATCAAAACAGTTTGTAAAAGATTTCCAGAAGTCCTAGAAGGAGGGTATGTAAACATCAGTCACACATACGCCTTCTTCAGCAACCAAGAGATAGTCCAAAACCAATCTGTTGTCCATTGCTTCACATGTTAGGGAATCCAATGATCCCCACAAGTTTTTGAAGTCCCACATCAGTCTTTTTATATGTTAGGGAATCCAATGATCCCTACAGGTTTTGAAGTCCTGCAACAGTCTTATGATGCCTCAGAGAATCCCATGATTCCTGAGGACTTTCAGTTCTACAATAGTCTTATGATGTCTCAGACAATCCAATGATTCCTGAGGATTTTCAAGTCCAACAGTTTTTGATGTCCATGGGTCAAACGCCATAACTGCCAGGTTCTTTCAGTGGTGGGCACAGTCAGCAATGGAACCACCCGATGTTTCTTGGGTATTCTCCTTCATTTCAAGGGTCTGCTCTGTCTCTCTCTGATAGACAAGGCAAATACGATTCATTGGCACCCATCTGATTCCTTCTCCAACTGTGGAGATACAAGCAAACCCTCTCCCCCAAGCAGTTAACCTATCTGGTCCCTTCCATTCACCACTTTCTGGGTCTCTCCACATCACCTGGCGATTATCTAAGGACAGTGGAGCTGCTCGCACTGGACACTGCCCTTCTGGTGGGTTATAAAACCTATCTGCCGGAGCCAGTGCATCTTTGTCAAAAATTTAAAAATTAATGGTATAGGGAACTAAATTTAGAAGTTCTCTAGGGTTACCCGTGGCTCCCCCTTTCTTTTGTTTTTGGAGAAACTTCTTAATGTCTCTGTTTCTTCTCTCTACTATTGCCTGCCCTTGAGAATTAAAAGGTATGCCCGTGGTATGTAAAATCTTATACTGTGCACAAAAGTGTGCAAAATGTTTAGACGTATATGCAGGTCCATTATCTGTTTTTATTGCTTGTGGCATATCCATAATTGCAAATGCTTGTATAAGGAATTCAGTGACCACTCGAGCTGTCTCTTGCTGCTGGCATTGCAAAAGTGAATCCTGAAAAGGTATCTACCACGACGTGGATAAAAGATAGATGACCAAAAGATTTATAATGGGTCACATCCATTTGCCAAATTTCATTAGGTCTCAAACCATGAGGGTTCTTCCCTGGAGGGAGTGTAGGAGCATGGAAAGGAAGGCAAGCTGTACAGGCTTTTACTATGCTTCTTCTCTTGCTATTCTAAATTGTAAACGTAAAGCTCAGGCAGCCTGATGATATTTAGAATGAGATTCTTGAGCTTCTTGAAATAAGGGAGTACTGGCCAACATGGTTAGAAGGCTATCTGCTTTTGAATTGCCATCAAAACTAGGACCTGGAAGTCCACTATGGGAGTGGACATGAAAAATATAAATCTACCTGGATGCTTTCTCACTCGCTCTTGAAGTTCCTTAAAGAGCTGATATATATTGGAGGCTACAAATTTTATTTGGGCTGTGGCAACTCTTTGTACAACACCTACTGAATAGGCTGAATCAGATATTATATTTATGTCTCCCGGATAATAAGCAAGAGCTAGAATGATTGCATATAATTCATTCTGCTGAGTGGACTGAAAAGGAGTTCTGATTACTCTCTTTATAGTTAAGTCACGAGAGTATATAGCACAAATATTATGTTTGGATGCATCTGTAAAGATAGTTGGTCCTTTAAGAGGAACTTTAGAAATCTTTTCTTCAAGAATCCATCACCAATTTTGTAACAGTCTGGTTATCTTTAATGGAGACCCGTGTGTAAAATTTGGAGCCATGGCTAATAAAATTTGCCACTCTGGGATGGTTTCACAACACATATTAACTTGTGCATTAGTATAAAAGGTCTTATCCCAGTAGTATAAAAGGTCAGGTCTTATCCCTGATAATTGTATTGCTCATTTAAAGGCCTTTAATAAAATTCTAGCCACAAGCACTGGGTAAGGAACAAGGCTTTCTTCTGGTTGTGCTGGGAGGTTCACCCACTCTATCACACTGTCTCCTTGATGAAGGACTGCTGTGGGTGCTTCTTGTGTAGCAAAAACTGATATTTCCAAGGGTTTTTGAGTGACTCTTTCAACCACATTGGATAAAGTCAGTTCAACTTCTCTCAAAGCCTCTTAAGCTTCTTTTGTAAGCTGGCATGCTGAATTTAAAGCACTGTCTCCCCTTAAAATGTCATATAATGGTTGCAATTGACAGGTAGTCAAGCCTAACACAGGACGCATCCATTGGATATCTCCTATCAATTTCTGGAAGTCATTTAAGGTGTTTAGCTTCTCTGTTCTTAAGTAGAGTTTTTGTACTGTAAATACCTTAGGATACACTTCATATCCTAAATATTGAAAAGGAGCATGTCTTTGAATCTTTTCTGAAGCTATGTACAATTTATAATTCCTTAGTGTAGTCCTTTCAGTTTTCCATTGGATAGGAACAGGCGAAAGTGTTGGCAGGCCTTCAACAGCAGCCCTGCCTAAAAAAATCGAAGTACTTAGTTTTAACCCTAATTGTAAAATGTCTCTTCCCCATAGATTGATGGGGATTTTTTCAACTATAAAAGGAGTAAAAACTCCTGTTTCACTTTCAAATATCCATCTTAAAGGGGTAGCACTAACTTCAGCTACTATTGATCCTCCTACCCCAGACATGTAGGCGTCTGCCTTAGTCTTTGGCCAGTGACTGGGCCAGTTGGCACCTCTAATGACTGTGCAATCTGCACCTGTGTCCACCAGTCCTTCTAATGCTATTCCATTTATATAGATGGTGAGCATAGGTTGGTCAGCTGTCACAGTGCTGCCCAGTATATTACTGGGTTTAGCTGCTTGGAGTCAAAACGTGGATGACTATCACCAGGTTGCTTATTAGGGGTCTGTATCAATAAACCCGATGCTACTACTTCCCCTGGTTGATAAGTCACACATTGTCTCCCTGTGTTAGTGACTGTGATATTATCTACACATTCCCCAGTTTCCCACATCAGTGTATGAATGAACACTGTCTTGTAAGTACTCTCAGGAGGTGAAATGGTTAAGCCTACTGTCCCTGGAGGCAAGGGATCCATAGGTTGGAGAGGAACAGATTTCACCTCTCCAGGGGGTATCTCAGTTGTCCCAGCTGCATACAACTGTATCCTCCCTAATTGTAGTCCCTTTCTCCCATCATGTTGCTTCCTGGCTAACTGATTGTGTAATCCCTTTCTCCCATCAGAGGGCTTCCTGGCTGATTGGTCATGTCTGGGTATTGGACTTGGAGGCACTCTCTGGGTGTGGCATCGGCTGCCATCATGCCCCAAGTGTTTTTTGCCTGGGGCCCTGGAGCTGGGCCCCTCATCCCGTTTCCCTGAATCAGTCTACACTCTGATGCCCAATAGTGTCCTCTGTTGCATTTTGGACATGGGGTTTTGGGTCTTGTTCTCCCAGCCTGTTTTCTCACTCTGTCTCTATGCCAACATTGAGCTTTCAGTAGGCCTACTTTACCGCATTGAAAGCATTGACGAGTCTCTCTGGAAACCCCTTGCCAAAAGGGACCCTGTCTTCCTATGTTTGAATCTTGGGAAGTCTGCACCATAGCCTGGCTATAAAAGGTATTTGTGCCACTGTGGCACAGCATCTTATGATCTTCTCTAAAGGAGCATCCCTATTTAGTCCTAGTATAATCCTTCTACAAACCTCATTGGCATTGTCTCTAGCAAGTTGCCTTATCAAAGTGTCTGTTACTACATTTTCACCTTTAGTCCATGTGGCAGCTGTCTGCAAACATGCCACAAAATCAGCAAAGGGTTCATTTGGTCCTTGTACAATTTTTGTGTAGATCTCACCCTTGTAGTTTTTACTGGGGAGAGAAGCCCATGCTTTGATAGCAGCAGCAGCAATTTGCTCAAATGCTGTTATGGAGTAATTAATCTGTACTGAAGCATCTGCATAAGAACCTACACCTGTTAGTAGGTCACAGGTGATTGAAGTATTAACAACACTTTGACTATTTTGTTGGGCTTGAGTCCTACAGAGCTCCCTATATTCAAAAAAACCACAAGTTTTGTCCAGGTTCTAAGCACAACTTTGCAATGATTTTCCAGTCACTAGTGGTTAAAGTTTCATAAACCAAATTGTGTATTAACATCTTAACATAATTTGATGTAGCCCCAAAGAGAGTGCAAGCTTTTTTCAGGTCTTTAAGGACATCCATATTAAAAGGAGCATATCTTCTACTCTCTTGACCTGCAGAATTATGCTGTTGAATCATGGGAAAAATTTGAAGTTTGAAATCATTATCTATTTCTTTTCCATTTTGGATAGCTTCAATAAGCCCTTTCTGTAATCTAGTTATGGGGGTTGGTGATTGCTGGGGGGGAGGTGCCGATGATATCACCGCCCCTCTTACTCCTCCTCCTCCCTCTGTCCCTGAAGGTGGAGTTGATGTGGGCTGATCAATAATCTGCTCTCTAGGCCGGGTTGAAGTCTCTTCAGGACAATCAGAGTCAACACACCCTAATTCCTCATTCAAATCCCCTTGCCCTCTGGCAAGGCCTTGAGTTTGCTTGTTTTCTATCTTTTGTTCCTCACAATTTCTCCTCCGTTCACTTTTCCTTCTCCTTTAACTTGCTCAATAGCTTAAGTCTAATTGAATCACTTTGTATAGATAAAAAACCTCAGTGGTAATTGAATAAGGCCCATTTTTTGGGCCTTATTTTTGCATTTCAAGTCCCACTAGCTTCCAGTTATCTATGCTTAGTTTTTCTTCCTTTAAGAACCAAGGGGAAGTGCGATTCAATGAGTCTAAGAGACTATCCATTTGTGGGCTGGTTACAAGTAAACTCTTCTCGTCAATTATCTTAATTATACCCTCTATAGGATTACTACTAGGAGAAGCTGAAGCAGGAGCAGGGACTGTATCTGGGTCCGCTGAGGCCGAGGGAATGTTTTTAGCTAACATCTGCCCCATCTCAGCTACTAGAGATTGCTAGTTTAGTCCTTAACAAGGTAAGTTCCTTATTTCTATTAGAATACTCACCTAATCTCCTGGTCACCTGAGGACTTCAGTGGAAGTAGGGTGCTGGCCCCACGCTTGGACGCCAAAATGCTGGAACTCTGTCTTCCCAGAAATCAGCTGGAGTCAGGATCACTAAATGTCTTTATTCTTGATCTTTTACAGTCAAGGTCAGGGGGTTAGGCCTAGCTACCTTACACACACCTTCTTCCCTCAAACTCCAGGAGAGACTGAGTCAGCTTCTGCGTCTCAATTCCTCTTCCTCCTCCTACTCCTCCCACACACGTCACTTCCCCCTCTTTGTCCCACCAATCAAGTCAGCACAGAACAGCTGGGGAGGGTCAACCTTCAAACAAGTTAATAGGGAACTGTCCAATTGGCAATTAGTCTCATGTGCTTCATTATCCAAGTGCATTGCTCAGTTCTAGCCCTTTACAGATGCTAACTGTAAAGGGCTGAAACTCTTGAGTTAATGCATTGAGGTCGGGCAACCAAGCCCTTAAGGCTAATTACCGATTGAACAATACTCTATTAGAATATGCTTGGAAAATGGCCCTTCCCAGTATTCTGCATTGGCCCAATCATTTGATGTATACAGAGAATTGTAGGAGGGACTAGGGCATGGAGTAAGATGAGCCAGAGTCACTTCTGGGTGGGAGACAAAGAGGAGAGGTCGCAGAGATCCTATGCATCCATTCCCTTTACTTCTACCCCTATAGACCAAGAATCTATAAAGACCAAGGATTTTTGCTTGTCCTGACTCCAGCTGATTCTAAAGTATCCAGGGTGCTAACACGGTCACCACAGCTAACCAAGAATATATAGGGAAAGATGCCCCACCAAACTACATGACATGATAAATCTTAGCTCCCCCTCATCCTTATCCGGCACAAAGGATTTACAAACTGGGGGTAGGTGTGGGCTAGAGTCTTTCCATATCTGATATTTATGTTTTAAAACCCTAATAAGCTCTGTAACTCTGGATTCTAAGAGCTCCTCAACTCTGATAGTCAATGTTCCTCCCAGCTCTGACTTTGATGTTCTAAAGACTCTTCTAGCTCTGAGATCCTGAGTTCTAAGGGTCCTTCCAAACTCTGAAGGACCTGTTCTATGTTCTAACGATCCTCCCAGCTCTGACATTTTATGTTCTAAAGGCTCTTACAGCTCTGACATTCTGAGTTCTAAGGACCCTTGCAACTTGACATTCTCTGTGTTAACGGCCCTTTCAGAAGATAAAATCTGATGCAGATTGAGGTAAGAAGAACCAGGAAAACATTGTACACAGTAATAACAATATTATAGCAATGAGTAATTGAGAGTGACTTGGCTGTTCTGATCAATGTGATGATCTAATGATCTAAGACAATTCTGAAAGACTTAACACCTTCCACCACCAAAGAAAAACCTGATGGACTCTAAGTGCAGATTGAAACTGATTGCTTTTTCACTTTCTTTATTTTTCTTGCTTTTTTTTGGTAAGATGGCTAATATGGAAATATATTTTGCAAGTTTTCTCATGTGTGATTGATATCACTTTTTTTTTTCCTTCTCGATGGGTGGAAAAGCAGAGAATCCAGAACTCAAAATTTTTAAAAAGATGTTAAAACAAATAAATAATAAAGTTATTAAAAAAAAAAAACCATCTACCCATGTCATGCTTTTAAAAATGGTTAGAATATGTAAAAAAAAAAAAAAAAAAAAAAAGAGCCACGCTTCCCTCCTCCATATTCTCTGTTCTTGGGTCCTTCCCAGCTCTGACATCCTCTGGGCCATTTCTCCAATCTCTAATGTTCTCTATTCCAGTGTCCCTCTCAGCTCTAACAGATTATGATTCCATGGGTCCTGTGCCCCATGCAGCCTGGCTCCCTTTGCCCAGCCCTGCCAGCTGTTAGTCGGGATGGGGGCTGACAGATGGCTTGTTAGCTCCTTGGGAGAACAAGGGAGAACTTGCTTGTGACAAAAGCCTTAGCTGCCAGACATCAGTATCTGCAGAAAGAGAGAGCACTTGGTTATGGAAGCAGCATCCTTTCCCCTCTTGGGTCATTAAAGCTGATAACTGTTGTTGTCTGACAAGTATTAGGATGGTTTTCCTTCAGCTGAGTGCCCTCTCCTCCTCCCTCAGTCACCCCAGCTCAGGACTCAGTCCCCAGTCATTTATTTCCAGTTGCCGTCAAGGGCCGAACGGTGTCTGAGGTTACTGGAGGGCAGAGACTGGACACCAAGAGTGATGAACGCTAGATTTGTTCCTCTTGGCAGTACTTTTTCCAGCGTGTCGCCCTAATATTTTACTCCCCCCTCCCATTAGCACTGGAGGCTGCGGCAGGATTGCTTCCGTGTCCTGCCAAGTTCCCCATAACTGAAATCACACCATGATCCAAGAGCCAGCAGTCCAGAAGGGAAAGTCCCAAGTACAGATATGTTGGTGGATGTGTTGTCTGTGCCAACAGATGGGGTAAAGAGTCTGATAGGAGAGAGGAAAAAAAAAAAAGGAAATGGGGAAGGGGCTAGGACTTCTATAATAAAACAATGGCATGCACATCTTAGGCAAAGATACACAAGCTAATTCTGATTTATAAAATACTGGATCATTTCAGAAATTTTTTTGGATGCATTCCCATGTGGAATTCTCTCTGTAGAGGTCCAGGAAGAGGGTCATGTAGTCTCTGATTAAACACTTCCAAGGATGGGAAGCTCATTATCTCATGAAGTAGTCTATTTAATAGGCAGTTTTTAATTATGGGTAAATTCAATCTTCTGATTTTTTTGCTGTCAAGATCGAAATACAGCTGCATAGATAAGTCCCTGGACCATATAGATTTAAATAAAATTGAATAATTTCAACAAAGTGATGGTGGGTCTAAAGTAGAATGCTACAAATCCCTAACTTTAATCTTTTTCTGTTCACACTTTTTTTTTTTTACTAATTACTTGGCCAAAAGGATGCTTATCAGATTTGTGAATGGCATTTGGAACTTCCAGGACTAATGAACACAATGGATGACAGAATGAAGATCTAAAAATTTTCCATAGATTAAACGAGAGTGATACGACAGAAAGATCCATGGCTTTAGAACCAGAGGACTGAAGTTAAAATCTTACCTTTGCCATCATCTATCTGCGTGAGCTTGGACATCTAAGGTCTCTGGACCTCAGTTTCTTCATCTCTAAAATGAGTACCACTAGCTTTAAACTGATGATCCATTATACTACTGGCTGAATGTAATCAAATGAAATTTAGAAGCGATAAAGGTAGAGCCTGTTGTGAGAGTAAAGAAAAGCAGGATGAGCGTAGGACTTTGTAGTATATCCATGTACAAGAAGCAGAGCACATCCATGTTCAAGGGGACAGAGCCTAGATGAAGATCTAGGAAAGGAAAGTCAGAAGAAGCAATCAGTCATGGAGATGAATCAGGAAACTGGCATCACAGAAGCCAAGGAAAGAGGAAGTTATCAGGAGGAAGTTGCCAACTGAATCTCACGCTCAGTGTGAAGAAAAAGTCAAAACATTGGAGGACTATGGAAAGGCTATTTAACTCACCAGTTACAAGATCACTGGCAAACCCAGGGATTTCCAGGTGAGTAGGTGGGGTCCAGGGCTAGTCATCAATATGGAATAGTGGGAAAAGGAGTAAGAAAGTAGAGATAACAAGTGTAGACAGCATTTTGTTGTAGTAGTACTACGAGTCAATAGTATGAACTGGCAGTTAAAAAGCTTAATATAATCTTAGAGAGTATCTTTTATATAATCTTTGATAGTATCATGACTGAACAGTTATGTCCAACTTTTTGTGACCTCATTTGGGGTTTTCTTGGCAAAATTACAGGAGGTTTGTCATTTCCTTCTCCAGTTCATTTTACAGATAAGAAAACTGAGGCAAATAGGTTTAAGTGACTTGCAACTAGAAAGTATCTGAGACTCAGGATCCCAACCCCAATACTCTATCCATGGCACCACCTAGATAGCATCTACAAGAATTCTCTGCCCTAGTCAGACCACGTCAGAACCATATCTGGCTTCAGTCTGGGCAACCAAAGTCTAGGAAAGAGAAGCTGGAGAGTATTCTGTTTCCCACCCAACTCATCCTCCCCCCAAATTTTTTTTAAAAAGAAAGGAAATGGGTGCAGCTAGGTGGTATAGTGGATAGAGCACCAGCCCTGAAATCAGCAGGACCTGAGTTCAAATTTGATCTCAGATACTTAATACATCCTAGCTATGTGACCCTGGGGAAGTCACTTATCCCCAATTGCCTCAGCAAAAAAAAAAAAAAGAAATACAAAACCCTTTTAACAAATGTTGTCAAATAAAACAAATCCCCCCATTGGCCATATCCAACAACTGGACTTATGAAAGGACCTGAGACCATCTTGTCTAAGACACTCATTTAAGAGATGAATAAACTGAACCTCCAATGGAAAGTTGACTTTGCTTCAGATCATGTAGGAAGCAGAACTAGCATTCAGAAGACCTTTTGATTCCAAATCAAGTTTTCTCTCTGACTTCAAAGGCAGATGGTCAGGATGGGATGGCAATGGTAATAGAGACAATGTCATGCAACATATCGATGAGCATTTATTAAAAGCCTACTGCAGGAGTCAAGAGGATCTAAGTTCAAATCCAGTCTCAAACAATTACTAGCTGTGTGACATGGGGCAAGTCACTTAACCTCTCTTTGCCTTACTTTCCTCCTCTGTAAAATGGTGGAATACTAGTCTAGTCTCCCAGGATTATTGTGAGAATATTGTGAGATATGTGTGAGTCACTTTGCAAACTTTAAAGTGCTATATAAATAAAGGATGATGATGTACAAGCATGCTACTCAAATCTGATAGAAGTGAGATGGACAGCATATTTGAATATGGCCAATGTGGGGATTTGTTTAGCTTGACAAATTATTGTGATAAAGATTTTATGTTTTCTTTTTCTTAAGGATGTGGTGGGAGGGAAGGTAATAATAGAACTGCCAAATAAATAAAAAAAAGAGTATTGTTGAAACATTTTCAAAAAATACACAGAAATTAAATTTAGTAGATGCTTAAGAAAAACAAGCTATAGGCAGTAGAGAGTTACTAGTTTATGCACATATAATCATTTATTCCTCTGCTACTTTATATTTAGAAACACTTTTGGCAAGCTTAGAATTGAAAAAAAATTTTAAAAAGATGCATTGACTGTCAGTAAGCATAATATGCAATAGAAATAAACTGCAACCTTTCCCAGTAAGATCAGGAGTGAAACAAGGTTGCCCACTATCACCATTACTATTCAATATAGGACTAGAAACGCTAGCCTTGGCAATAAGAGCCGAGAAAGAGATTCAAGGAATTACAGTAGGAAATGAGGAAATCAAACTATCACTCTTTGCAGATGACATGATGGTATACTTAGAGAACCCCAAAGACTCTGCTAAAAAGCTATTAGAAATAATTCAGAATTTTAGCAAAGTGGCAGGATACAAAATAAGTCCACATAAATCCTCAGCATTTTTATATATCACCAACAAAATGCAACAGCAAGAGATACAAAGAGAAATTCCATTCCAAACAAATGTTGAGAGTATAAAGTATCTGGGAATCCATCTACCAAAGAATAGTCAGGAATTATATGAGAAAAATTACAAAACACTTGCCACAAAAATAAAGTCAGATTTAAATAATTGGAAAGACATTCAGTGCTCTTGGATAGGCTGAGCGAATATGATAAAGATGACAATACTCCCCAAACTAATCTATTTATTTAGTGCTATACCAATCAGACTCCCAAGAAACTATTTTAATGACCTAGAAAAAATAACAACAAAATTCATATGGAAGAATAAAAGGTTGAGAATTGCAAGGGAACTAATGAAAAAAAAGTCAGAGGAAGGTGGTCTAAGTGTACCTGATCTAAAGCTATATTATATAGCAGCAGTTACCAAAACCATTTGGTATTGGCTAAGAAATAGACCAGTAGATCAGTGGAACAGATTAGATACAAAGTATAAAAAAGGGTACATCTATAGCAATCTAATTTTTTTTTTAATTTTTTATTTTATTTTATAATTATAACATTTTTTGACAGTACATATGCATGGGTAATTTTTTACAACATTATCCCTTGCACTTACTTCTATTCAGATTTTTTCCCTTCCTCCCCCAACCCCCTCCCCCAGATGGCAAGCAGTCTTATATATGTTAAATATATTACAGTATAATTTAGATACAATATATGTGTGTAGAACCGAATTTTTTGTTGCACAGGAAGAATTGGATTCAGAAGGTAGAAATAACAGTTTACATTCATTTCCCAGTGGCAATCTAATTTTTGACAAACCCAAAGATACCAATATTAGGGATAAAAATTCATTATTTGGAAAAAACTGTTGGGAAAACTGGAAATTAGTATGGCAGAAATTAGATATGGATCCACACTTAACACCATATACCAAGATAAGATCAAGATGGGTCCATGATTTAGGAATAAAGAATGAGATAATAAATAGATTAGAGAAACAGAAAATAGTCTACCTCTCAGACCTGTGGAGGAGGAAGGAATTTATGACCAGAGGAGAACTAGAGATCATTATTGATCACAAAATAGAAGATTTGGATTACATCAAACTAAAAAGTTTCTGTACAAACAATACTAATGCAAACAAGATTAGAAGGGAAGTAACAAATTGGGAAAATATTTTTAAAAGTAAAGGTTCTGACAAAGGTCTCATTTCCAAAATATATAGAGAACTGACCCTAATTTATAACAAATCAAACCATTCTCCAATTGATAAATGGTCAAAGGATATGAACAGACAATTCTCAGATGATGAAATTGAAACTATATCCACTCATATGAAAGAGTGTTCCAAATCACTACTGATCAGAGAAATGCAAATTAAGACAACTCTGAGATACCACTACACACCTGTTGGATTGGCTAAGATGACAGGAACAAATAATGATGAATGTTGGAGGGGCTGGGGGAAAACTGGGACACTGATACATTGTTGGTGGAGTTGTGAAAGAATCCAGCCATTATGGAGAGCAATCTGGAATTATGCCCAAAAAGTTATCAGACTGTGCATACCCTTTAACCCAGCATTGCTGCTATTGGGCTTATATCCCAAAGAAATACTAAAGAGCGGAAAGGGACCTGTATGTGCCAAAATGTTTGTGGCAGCCCTTTTTGTAGTGGCTAGAAGCTGGAAAATGAATGGATGCCCATCAATTGGAGAATGGTTGGGTAAATTATGGTATATGAAGGTTATGGAATGTTATTGCTCTGTAAGAAATGACCAGCAGGATGAATTCAGAGAGATTTGGAGAGACTTCCATGAACTGATGCTGAGTGAAATGAATAGAACCAGAAGATCACTGTACACTTCAATGCTGTATGAAGAGGATTCTGATGGAAGTGGATATCTTCAACATAAAGAAGATCCAACTCACTTCCAGTTGATCAATGATGGACAGAAATAACTACACCCAGAGAAGAAACACTGGGAAGTGAATGTAAATTGTTAGTACTACTGTCTATCTACCCAGGTTACTTGTACCTTCGGAATCTAATACTTAATGTGCAACAAGAAAATGGTATTTACACACATATATTGTATCTAGGTTTTATTGTAACACATGTAAAATATGGGATTGCCTGTCATGGGGGGAGGGAGTGGAGGGAGGGAGGGGATAATTTGGAAAAATGAATACAAGGGATAATATTATAAAAAAAAATTACTCATGCATATATACTGTGGAAAAAAATTCTAAATAAAAAAAAAATTAACCAACTTTTAAAACCAAAAAAAAAAAAAAAGATGCATTGGACTGTGTAGCTCACAACATAGTATTTTCACTTTTTGGTTCTTGTTTGATTACATTTTGTTTTCTTTCTCATTCTTTCCCTTTTTGATATGATTTTTCTTGTGCAGCATGATAAATGTGGAAAATATGTATAAAAGACTTGCACATGTTTAACATATATTGAATTACTTGCCATCTGGGAGAGGCGGTAGGGGAAAAGAAGGGAATAAATTGGAACACAAAGTTTTGCAAGGGTGAATGTTGAAAATTATCCATGCATATATTTTAAAAATAAAAAGCCTTAATTAAAAAAATAAGGTAGAAATTGTGAGTACCAAAATGTTGTCTTCGTTGGTATATGTAAAGTGTTCTGGAAAATATATAAAGAGATGTTCAAGTTGTTTAAAAAAAAAAAGATGCAATGGAGAGAGAGGGAATGAGGGATGAAGGAAGGTCCCCAAAGAGCTGGGAATAAATAAGATCAAGAAGAAGAATTAATTTTAGTCAATAAATAGTCCTCTTTCTTTTGTAATCTTAGGGCTGGAGGAAGGTCTCAGAAGAGTTGGGAACAAATGGGATCAAGGATTCAAGAAGAGGGATTGATTTCAGTCAGCAAAGAGTAGGGAGTCCTGTTTCTTTTGTAATCTGAGGGCAGGAGGAGAGAAAAACTGATGATGTTCAGCATAAAGAAAGAGAGGAAGTGGGTTTGTGAGATTCTCAATCTTCTCTGGGCACACAGAGCTGCCACAAAAGGCAGCTGAGAGGTGGGAGAGAAGGAATAGGCACAGGGGCGCCAAGGTGGAGCCTGTAAAGTCAAAAGCACAGTCAGAAGAAATAAAACAGCCTTCCTGGGTGATCCAGAAGCAAAATAGAGCCCCACTCTGTTATAATGGAACTTTCCAATAAAAGAAGGGGGCTAGGGCTGTTTTCAGGACACAGAACTCAACATTCTGCCTCCAATCTCAATGAGTTTGTCTAAAAAGTCCCCCAGCCTGGAGTGCACTCCCTCTTCTCCCAATCCTTAGCTTTTTCCACTTCCCAGGTCAGATGCCACTTTCTGCCATAAGCATTCCCTAATCCCTTGAGTTGTTAGTACTGCCTC
Source organism: Sminthopsis crassicaudata (assembly GCF_048593235.1). Lineage (NCBI taxonomy): Eukaryota > Metazoa > Chordata > Mammalia > Dasyuromorphia > Dasyuridae > Sminthopsis > Sminthopsis crassicaudata. The sequence goes on along the minus strand of NC_133617.1, from coordinate 57,287,973 downwards.
CTCAAATTTATTTAACTGCATATTGTTGTTTTTACCTAGTATTTGTCCATCTGGAAATAATGACCTGGGAGTAGCTAGATGACACGTGGGTAGAGTACCTACCCTGAGGTCAGGAGGATCTGAGTTCAAATTCGACCCTAGATACTTCTGAGCTGTGTGACCCCTAGGCAAGTCACTTAACCCAATTTACTAAAAAAAAGAAAAAAAAAAAAAAAGTAAAAGAAATTATGACCTGGCTTCAGGATCTAGCTCTGACCCAGTCATTTCATCTAGTCAATGTCTAGGCAGGTTTCTTATGCTATACACTGCAGAGAAAGCACCCACTACACTGTGGAGAGAATTTCCTCACCTGGGAGGTCATGCCATTGGAATCCCAGTTACAATCCCTCTACAAGTGGGTCCTTCCAAATAGAATGCCCTTTGGAGAATGGGGACCGTTTTTCACCATTGGCAATCCCCGGGCACAGTGGCTGGCACATGGTGGATGTTTCGTGAATAATCTTGACTAGAGCTGAATTCAAACTCAGGAAGAGATAGCCTAAGGATGAGGGGCTTGGTTTAACGGTGAGGGGCTTGGTCTAAAGGGGCGGGGCTTGGTCTAAGGGTGACTTCCTCCTCAAGGTGTCATTCGGCGACTGTGCGTTCCCCACGGCTCTCCAGGTTAGCTCCTTAGGGAGTGCGGGGGAGGGGCTGACCCTTGGTTCTTTTTGCCTGTGTCCACACAGTGAGCATTTAATACATTTTCACCGAATTAGACGAGTTCGGCCTGGCCGCGGAGGGCGGAGATGGAGCGGCGGGCGTCAGTAACAGGTAGTAACAGTAAAACCAGTGTCTGGTTTTAAGGAAAAGCTCCCAAAAGATCGGAGCACAGCAGGCCGGGAGGGAGCGGTCTCCCTTGGCCGACAGTCGAGAAGAGGTGGGATGGCCACTTGTTGGGGGCTTTGGAGAGAGGATGGGGAGGGGGAGGGGCAGGAGACCACGTCTGGCTCAACCTTGACGTCCTCGTCCTCGGAGTTCCCTCCGAGCTCCGCGCGGGGATCTTGGGGTTCTGCTCGGGGAGCGCAGCCCTGGGCGGTGTGTCTGGGACCGGGAGATGGTTGGGGGTGTCCGGCGGGTGGTGGAGGGCGGGGCTGGGGAGCACGTGGGTCTGGAAGCCGGCTCTGGCCCCGCCCCGCCCCGCCCGCCCTCCCGGTGCCTTCCCTCCCTCTCTCCCGGGGCGCTCTCTGGTAGCCCAGAAGTTTCCCATGGAGTTTGTGGCCGCGCTGCGCCTCTGCCTGTGGCTGGGGCTGGGGCTGGGGCTGGGGCCGGGGCCGGGGCCGGGGCTGGGCCACCCGCAACCCTGTCCCCGGGGTGCGCAGCTCGGGGCCCCGCTGCGCCTGGCCGCCCTCCTGCCCCGGGCGGCGGCCCTGCAGCGCCGCTTGCGGCGCGCCCTCGCCCGGGCCATCTCGGAGGGCGCGTGGGGAACCGAGCCGGAGCTGGAGCTGGGTTTGGGGCTGGGGCCCGAACCGGAGCCGGAGCTGGAGCTGGAGGCCCCCGCGCCGCCCTCCCGGGACCCCGCCTCGCTGGCCGCCTGGCTGTGCCGCCTGCTGGCCCGGCCCGGGCTGGCTGCCCTGCTGGCCTTCCCGGAGTCCCGGCCCGAGCTGCTGCAGCTTCACTTCCTGGCCGCCAGTCTGGAGACCCCCGTGCTGAGCCTGCTGCAGCTGGACGCGCGCCTGCCGCCCGCCACGCCGGTACGGCCCCCACCCCAGCCACTGACCCCCACCTCTTCCCGGGGAGCTCCCAGGCTGGCCGTCTGCTCCTCCCACTCCCGCACTGACTCCCAGACTCCCCTACCTCCCGTGTCCACAGAAGACCCCCCCTCCACCCCCCGCCCCAGATCGCACCCGACTGTTCCCCATCTCTGCCAGGATCCCTTCAGCACTGCATCCCCTCACAGATGCTCCTAGCTTCCCAGCCTTGCCTCTGGGAGAGCCTCAGGCTGCACCCATTGCCCCCCAGCTCCGTTCTCAAGGAGACCTCCCGGACTGCACCATCTTCTGAGGACTCCCACTCTCCCAGCCCTGACTCGGGGAGCTCTCAGAGTGCACCCACTGTCTCCCATCCCGGTCCTCAGGGGGATCTCTCCTTGCTGGGACACCCCACCTTCAGGAGTCTTTCTTCCCCAAATTGCATCTAGCACCTACTCATTCCCCTTACTCCCACCCCGAGAGCCCAGGGGATTGCACCTCGCCCCCTCCTTGTCCCTTACCTTTGGCACTGAGGAGCTCTCCGTTTTCATCTTCTGAAGGCTCAGGGAGCCTCATCCCTCCGGCTGTGCCCCCTCCAGACTCAGTCATGCCCTTCTGGTCTCCACAACCCAGAATTCCCAACCACCACCTGGGTCCTCCCAAGGTCTGCGTCTCTGAGTCCCTTGGGTTCCCTTTTTCCTTTTGGATGCAACAACTCCCATTCATCCCATCCTCAACCTTTTCATCTATGGAATACCTACCCCGAGTCCTTCACCACCTCTGGGTGAAGTCTGATTCCCCCTGATCCATTGCCAGGCCTGCCCCATTCTGGAGCCTCAGACCCTCCTCCTTGGAAGCCTCCTCCCAAGCCTTTACCTCCAGTTTCACCCTTGGAGTTCCCAGTGTCATCACAGTCTTCTCTGGGATCCATTTCTCCTTAAGGGTGGGACTACTAGGGGGAAGATGAGAGGGGTGAGATAGGAGGAAGGGGAAACACCTGGGAGTCCTGGGCTTTAGGGTCCTGCCCTGAGGCAAGGGGAGAAGGTAGACATAGAGATGAGGAAGACCATGAGACTATCCCCCCAGCCCTGGCTCGAGTTAAACTTCTCAGAGGGCTCCATTGAGGTGGGGGGGGGGGGGGAGAAGGGGAGGAATGGCTAAGAAGAAGGTTTGGGAGACCTAGGAAAGGAAGAAACAGCCATGTGGGGTCCCCAAGAGGATTCTGAGAAGAGCTTGGTGGGGGGAAAGGGAGAGGTGGGGAAATCTCCAATGGATCAGGCTTGGGCAGTGGGGTGCTAGGGCTTTGGGGATCTGGGAGCTCTGGGAGGGAAAAAAGCCTTAGTCTCAGGTAGTGAGGTATAAGTCGGGGAATAGCTGCAGGTTTTAGCTAGGCCCCCAGGAATCAGGGCTCCCATGCTGGGAGCCCAACAGATTGGTTGGGGGGAACACCCTAAAATCATGTCCTTGGATCCCACCTTCTCAACTCCTGGATGGCTCACTGGAGTCTCGGAGACCTGTTCTCTGTCGCCCTCTGCCAGACAGCAACTCAAATGGCACCCTGAGGTCGGGTTTTAGGGATTCAACATTGTTCACCGCAAATGAAGGAGCATTTATTAATCCCCTTATGTGCTGGTTGCTGAGGATGTGGGCTTTGCCCTTGAGGAGCTCCTATGGGAGTGACACACCTCCTAGTACATAAATGCCAAAGGCAGTTAGGGAGCCAGGGCACTGGCGAGGGAATCGGGAAAGGCTTCTGGGAGAGGTGCTGGAGCTGAAAGGAGGGAGGGATTCTAGGAGGTGGAAGTGAGGAGAGCAGGCCGGACCCAGGAAGAGAGATGCTCAGTCCTGGGAACAGAGGGAAGCCCAGGATGGCTGCATGTGGCGAAGGTAGATTGAGGTTAGATTGTGAATTATTCTAAAAGGTGAAGAAAGTCGTTTATATTTGCTTCTAGAGACAGTAGGGAGCCACTAGCATCTATTGAGCAGAAGAGTGACGTGGCTAGATGGAGATTTTTGGGAAATTACTTTGGCAGCTGTGTGAGCAAGGCTTGAGGCAGGGAGCCCAATTGGGGGCAGCTTCTGCAAAGGTCGGGAGACAAGAGAAAGAATAGTGTATATTGAATTATCACCATTTTGGCTGAATTGTAGATTATCAGAGTCCACCAGGGTGTGCCATAGTACACGGAGCCCTGGGCCTGGAGTCAGCAAGGCTCATCTTCCTGAGTTCAAATCCAGCTATGAGAACTTGGGCAAGTTACTTAACCTTGTATGACTCAGTTTCCTCATCTGTAAAATGAACTGGAGAAGGAAATGGAAAATTGGTCCAGTATCTTTGCCAAGAAAACATCCAATATGTCCTCAGACACATTGATTGTTTGAACCAAGGCGAAGCTCTTAACTCTGTGTGCCTCGGTTTTCTCATCTGTAAAATGAGCTGGAGAAGAAAATGGCAGACTACACCAGTATCTCTGACAAGGAGACCCCCAAATAGATTTACAGAGTCCAAAATGATGAAAATGCCTCAACAATAGAATATAAAATGGGAGGAAAGAGGAAATCAGCATGGAAGAAGATAGGCTGGAGTCACAGATTCTGGAGGGTTTAAGACTAGCTGGGCTTCTGGAGCAGGCCAGTCACATGGTTAGGTTTGCCCTTCAGGAATATCAAACCTCCAGCTGCATGGAGGCAGGGAGACCAATTAGGAGGCTGCTATGGTGGTTTAAGGAAGGATGATAAGGGTTGGTCACCATCTTCTCAGCCCCGCCAGGCTGAAGCCCAAGTAACTTGAACTTTTTTTTCCAACTGCTCTCCTCATACTCTTTCTTGGATCCAGTCCCTTTCCTCCATTTCCCTGGACACTATCCTTGGGCCTCTATTCAGACCTCTGGCCTGGATTATTACCGTAGCCCCCACTAACTCCCTTCTTTCACACACATTCTCCGAGGTTGTGCCATGGCACTCCCAATAGCCACATTGCTAAGGGGAGATAGTGGGGTCTCTAGACTACATCATTGCCAAGGCTGGATAGCCTGAGATTTCTTGAAAAGTGTTGAGGCAGCTAGATGGCACCGTGGATAGTGCACTGCTCCTAGAGTCAAGAGGATCTGAGTTCAAAAATGGCCTCAGACACTTAATACTTAACTAGCTATGTGACCCTGGGCATGTCACTTAACGCCAATTATCTCCCAATAAAAAAACAAAAAAAAAGAAGTCTCTATTACTATTGGGGTTTGGATAATTCCCAAGGGCTGCACCACATCATAGTAAGTTTGACCATATTGTTCTGCTCAACAGACTACTGTGACCCCTAATTTTTTCTTTTTTTTATGATAATAGCTTTTTATTTTTCCAAATACAAAGAGAGTTTTCAACTTCACATTTGTAAAACCTTGTGTTCCAAATTTTTCTCCCTCTCCCCATCCTTCTTCCCTAGACAGCAAGCAATCCAGTATAGGTTAAACACGTAAAAGTTCTAAACATATTTCCACATTGATTATACTGCCCCCAAAAAATCAGATTAAAAGGAGAAAAAATGAGGAAGAAAAATTCTATGTTGTGATTCACATTCAGTTCCCCATAGTCCTCTGGGTGCAGATGGCTCTCTGCATCACAAGATCATTGGAACTGACCTGAATCACCTCCCTATTGAAAAGGGCCACGTCCATCAGAGTCAATCATAGTATAATCTTGTTGTTGTGTATAATGACCTCCTGGTCCTGCTCATTTACTCAGCATCAGTTCATGTCAGTCTTTCCAGGCTTTTCTGAAATCATCCTGCTGGTCGTTTTCTTACAGTACAATAAGATCCCATAACATTCATAGACCATAACTTACCCAGCCATTTCCCAACTGACGAGCGTCCCCTCAGTTTCCAGTTCCTTGAGTGGCCCCTGATTTTTATCTCCTAAAATGCAAACTCTCACATTCAGTGCCTGCATAGTTCAGCTTTACCCCATCTGTCTCCTTCTTGATCTCTTGAGTTTCGGTCTAATTGGATCCCTCACAGTCTCTCATTCTTCTCCTGCTTTCTCTTGGCTCTTGGCAATTGGAGCCATCATACCTCCTTTTCTCTGCACATTAACATCCTTTTCCCTCAATGAGTATCTCCTTCCTTCAGTGTCATCTCTGAAATGAGGTCCACTCTGGCCCTCCCAACTGAGGGTGATCTCTCCCTGCTCTAGCATCCCAAAGCATTTGGTCTCCATCACATTGTATTTTGTGATTTATTTACCTGTGAATATATCTCAACCTCTCCTCCCCATAGACTATATTGGGTGGGGGAGGGTCCCCAGTCAGTGCTTCCAGGACTGGGAGATCAGAGATCCATAAGTGAAAGCATCCATGAGACAGGGAAAACTTAATTTTTGGAAACTGTCCCAAACCAGAATAGATTATTTCGGTAGGTAGTGAGCTCCCTGTCAGTGGGGATCTCAAAGCAGAGGTTGTATGACTTTGATGTTGTATGATGTTGTATGATGTTGTAAAAAAGACTCCTGTTCAGGCACAGGATGAGTTAGTTGTCCCACAGAGGCGGCTGTATTGTCAACAGGGAAGGACAGAACTGAAAAAAAAGCTTTAGAGGTAATTCCCTCATTTTACTAAAGTAAGACCAGTATGCTCACAAACTTGTGCATAGTAGATGATTTATTAGACCCAAAGAAATACTGAATTCCTTGTTTGTTGCTTTAAAACAATATAAAAGCCAGAGAGGGAGGGACCTTCCCCACTGTCGCCCAGGAGAGCATCACGGGGGGTGTCCTGGAGCAGCCATTGCCCCAGCCTTCCTGGTCACCGTCAGGACTGTGTCTCCCAAGCTCCCGGATGTTCTTCCCTCCCTTCTCTGTCCCCCAGAATCCTTTCCACCTGCAGCTGGACTGGGCCAGCCCCATGGAGACACTAGTGGATGTGCTCCTCTCTGTGTTTCGGGTCCATGCTTGGAAGGACATCGCCCTGGTCCTGTGCCGCATCCGTGACCCCGGAAGCTTCTTGGACTTCTGGACCCAGCGCACGGGGCTGGCCCCACGGATGACCCTAGAGCTGAGCCGGCTGCCTGGAGCTCTGACACGCCTAGAGGCACTAGCTGGGGAGCCTCCCCCCGTCACTGCTGCTGTCCTGTTTGGCTGTGACGCCAACCGTGCCCTCCAAGTGTTGGCCGCGGCCCCCCCTGGACTCCGCTGGCTCTTGGGCACGCCACTGGAGGCCACAGAACTGCCTACGCAGGGACTGCCCCCAGGACTGCTGGCCTTTGGTGGGGACAGCCAACCTCCCCTGGAGGATCTTACCCAGGATGCCGCAGGGCTGGTGGTGCAGGCTCTGGGCAGGGCTGCCCATGCCCACCCTGACCACACCATCTCGCCTTCAGCAGTTAGCTGTAGCAACCCCCGAATGGCAGGGCCCAACTCCTGGGGCCAGCGCCTGGCAGGGTGAGTATCTCCCGCTCCCTCAAAGCACCTGACAGAGCTGGATTCAAATCTCATCTTTGCCATTTCTTAGCTACTCTGGGGAAATCACCTCAACCTCTCAGAGTTTAATTGGGAAGCCCTGTGTGCCCAAGTCTTGGGGGAAGGTAGAGGCCTTTCTGGGGTGTATGCCCCTCCGGGGTCTTCCCCTCTGGGGATCTGTCCCTCCAGGATCTGTCCCTCAAGGGTCTGCCTCTCTGGGGTCTTCCCCCTGGGGATCTGCTCCTCTGGAGTCTGCCCCTCCAGGTCTTCCCCTCTGGGGATCTGTCCCTCTGGGGTCTGCCTGGAGCCCAATTTTAGGAAAGAGTTTGACAAATTGCAGCATGTCCGCCGCCACCTTGGCTGGCACCCAGCAAGCCCCACAGGAAACGCCACACTTGGTAATAAGAGGGAAGATGTCGAGAGAGACACCTGAGGGTCCCAGGGTCTCCCCTCTCAATCTTAGGAAACCCACTCATGAAGTTGTGAATCCTGGCTCAACTGCCAGCTTCAGGCACAGCAGTTTCAGGGGCCGCGTTCAAAGCCTGCCTCTGATGCTGATCACCTGGGGACCTTCCTTCCTTCCTGCGGCTTGTCTGCAATGGGAAAGCCCGTGGGGAGGCCCCTTCCAGCTCCGGGTCTGTGGTCCTCTCACTAACCCAGAGGGGGGTGTGCTGAAGGTCACATGTCAGAAGTGGGGATGGAAGCCCCTTGATCTGGGTGGTCTCCCATGTGTTTGGGGCCGCCTGGCCCCCTTAGACCATAGGGGGAGCCCCACGTGGTAATTCCACCCCCCAGGTTCCTGGCCAATGCTTCCTTCGATGGTCGGACAGGCCACATGTGGGTGACTGGCACCTCCCAGGTCCACATCCAGCGCCACTTCCAGGTTTGGAGCCTCCTGCGGGACCCTCGAGGTGCCCCGGCCTGGGTGACGGTGGGCCACTGGCAGGATGGGCAGCTGGAGCCGGCGGCGGGTGGGGTGTGGCCAGGGGCGGGGGGCCTTGGAGGGCGCTTGCCAGCCCAGTCCTCTCTGCTGGAGCCTGACGGGCAGCAGAAGCTGCGGGTGGTCACCCTGGTGGAACACCCCTTTGTCTTCACCCGGGAGGTGGACGAAGATGGGCTCTGTCCGGCTGGCCAGCTGTGCCTGGACCCTGGCACCAATGACTCGGCCGTCCTGGGTGAGCTCTTTGCCGCGTTGGACGATCCGGGCAACAGCTCGGTGCCCCGGGACCTGCGCAAGTGCTGCTACGGCTACTGCATCGACCTGCTGGAGCGGCTGGCCGAGGACCTGCCCTTCGCCTTCGAGCTGTACATCGTGGGGGACGGCAAATACGGCGCCTGGCGTGACGGGCGCTGGACCGGCCTGGTGGGGGACCTGCTGGCGGGCAGCGCCCACATGGCCGTCACCAGCTTCAGCATCAACTCGGCGCGCAGCCAGGTCATTGACTTCACCAGCCCCTTCTTCTCCACCAGCCTGGGCATCCTGGTCCGGACCCGAGACACGGCCTCGCCCATCGGGGCCTTCATGTGGCCCTTACACTGGACCATGTGGGTGGGGGTCTTTGTGGCCCTGCACCTGACCGCCCTCTTCCTCACCCTCTACGAGTGGCGCAGCCCCTACGGCATGACCCCCCACGGGCGGAACCGTCTCAAGGTCTTCTCCTACTCCTCCGCCCTCAACCTCTGCTACGCCATCCTGTTTGGCCGCACCGTCTCCAGCAAGACACCCAAGTGCCCCACGGGGCGCTTCCTCATGAACCTCTGGGCCATCTTCGGCCTCCTCGTCCTCTCCAGCTACACGGCCAACCTGGCCGCGGTGATGGTGGGAGAGAAGACGTTTGAGGAGCTGTCGGGCATCCACGACCCCAAGGTGACTGAGGGCGAGGGGTTGGGAGGGGTTGTAGGCATCCATGACCCAAGATGGGGGGGTGGGAAGGCTGTGGGTATCCGTGGCCCAAGGTGGCCCAGGAAGGGGAATATTTTTGGGCATCCATGTCCCAAGGTGGGGGGCTGTGGGCATCCATGGTCCGAGGTGACCCTGATTGTGGAGGGAACAAAGGGGAGGGAGGGAGTGGCTCCTCTGGCACCAGAGGCTTCAGGCTCTGGGAGCCTCTCTCAGGCTTGCCTGGCTCTGGGGGCACCAAGTGAGGTCCGTGGCTGTAATTCAGAGGCTGCTTGGCCCCGGAGCCGGGCCTGTGTGGTCCTAGACAACCACCCATGTCTAGTTGTGAGCAGGTGCCAGTCCCGGGGGGGGGGGGGGCAGGTGTGGCGTCTGGCTGAGAAAGGGCCCCCGGCACCCCCTAGCCAGACTACAGGAGAAGGGCAGGGCTTCAGCAAAAGCCCACGTCCATGCCTTACTCCCCCTCCCCCCACCCCCAGCTCCACCACCCCTCCCAAGGCTTCCGCTTCGGCACCGTGTGGGAGAGCAGCGCCGAGGCCTACATCAAGAAAAGCTTCCCTGAGATGGCCGAGTACATGCGGAGGCACAACGTGCCCACCACCCCCGACGGGGTCACCATGCTCACGTGAGGGCGGCGGGGGCAGGCCTGGGGGCTGGGCGGGCTAGGGTGGGGCTGGGGGGTCTGAGGTGAGGCTTCAGATGGCTGGGGCAGGCCAGGCTGGGATGGGACTGAGGGGCTGGGCCGGGCTACGGTAGAGCTGGGCTGAGCTGGGCCAGGCTGGGCTAGAGGACTGACTGGGGCAGGCCAGGCTGGGATTGGACTGAGGGGCTGGGCCAGGCTACGGTAGAGCTGGGCTGAGCTGGGCCAGGCTGGGCTAGAGGACTGACTGGGGCAGGCCAGGCTGGGATTGGACTGAGGGGCTGGGCCAGGCTACGGTAGAGCTGGGCTGAGCTGGGCCAGGCTGGGCTAGAGGACTGACTGGGGCAGGCCAGGCTGGGATGGGACTGAGGGGCTGGGCCAGGCTATGATAGAGCTGGGCTGAGCTGGGCCAGGCTGGGCTGGAGGACTGACTGGGGCAGGCCAGGCTGGGCCAGGCTGGGCTGGAGGACTGACTGGGGCAGGCCAGGCTGGGATGGGACTGAGGGGCTGGGCCAGGCTACGGTAGAGCTGGGCCGAGCTGGGCCAGGCTGGGCTGGAGGACTGACTGGGGCAGGCCAGGCTGAGATGGGACTGAGGGGCTGGGCCGGGCTACGGTAGAGCTGGGCCGAGCTGGGCCATGCTGGGCTGGAGGACTGACTGGGCAGGCCAGGCTGGAATGGGACTGAGCGGCCGGGCTGGGCCAGGGCAGACCAAGGCCCCTGCCCATGACTAGCCATCTCCTCCTGGCCCAGGACAGACCCTCCCAAGCTCAATGCCTTCATCATGGACAAGTCTCTGCTGGACTATGAGGTGTCTATTGATGCTGACTGCAAACTGCTGACTGTGGGGAAGCCATTTGCCATTGAAGGTGAGTGCCCTTCTTCCCTCCCTCAGGAAAAGGGAATGGCCGTGGCCGGAAGCCTAGCTCAGCAGAGGGCTAGGACCCCATCTCTGGCATGGTAGGCCGGGAGTGGTCTGGGGGTCGCTGATGCCAGTGGGAGCTGGGCCACAGGGATGGACCCCAGCTCAAACTGAGGCTGCTCAGGGGGCACAAGAAAGTGATTGTGCCCTGTTATGAAAGCCATAGTGTTAGAGCTGGGAGGAGCCTTGGAACAGAGAATGTTGGGGCTGGGAGGGCCCTCAGAACTCAGGATGTCCTTAGAACAGCATTAGAACTGGGTGGGACCTGTGCACCTAGAACATAAACTATCATAACTGGTAGTACAGACATGCAGGGCTCTGAGAACTTGGGAGAGGGAGTCCTGGGGGCTGAGGCAGAGGCTCTTTGGAGAATCTGGGACTTGGACTTGTCTTTGAAGGGCAGGGAAGACCAGGTTAGGCTGAAGGATGGCAAGGAAGGAAAGCTGAGGAAAGTTGTAGAGGCAGAAATCTGAAAAAGCACATTCAGGGCCCACACAACTCAGGATCCACTTTAGGGGAAAACATGTTTGGAAAGCAGGCTGAGGGAAGGGTAGAGGCCATTTGGGGATGGGGCATGGAGCCTGCCAATACCAGGCTGAAGACTTTCTCTGGTGGACAGGGCGGGGGGCAGGTTTAACCAGGCATGGACTAGGAGCTTCTGGCCACTTGCAGAGGAGAGATGGGAGCGAATCAGGAGCCTTCCACTATGGTTCAGTGAGAAGCTTAAGGCAGCGACATATAACTTCCTCTCTTTGGGGCTCCTAGCTATTCCCCTTTCCCTTAAGTTCTGAGTACCAGGAGGACCTGGGAAGTAAACGTGGCCCAGGAATTTAAATTCCCAGCCTTAATGACATGAGGAAGACTCCTGGGTCCTGTCTGCAGGCTACGGGATCGGGCTGCCTCGGAACTCACCACTCACCTCCAACCTGTCCGAGTTCATCAGCCGCTACAAGTCATCAGGGTTCATTGATCTGTTGCATGACAAATGGTACAAAATGGTGCCCTGTGGCAAGAGGGTCATTGCTGTCACGGAGGTGAGTGAGAACACCAGTTTACAGTGAGCTCCAGTCTCAATTTCACTTATTTCCATCTATTTCACCTCTACTAAATTCTAAACATTTTAATCATTAGTTTCAATTTAAAAATATGGGAAGAATGAGCCTGCTCCAAGATTAGAGGGCACCTAGCAAAGATTGGTTAAGGGGATGGAGGAGGGGTTTGATGTCTGGCTCCAAGAGGGGAGAGTAGGGGAAGAGGACAGAGAATAAAGGTGAGACAGACCTAGACTTCCGAAATTAGTAGCAATTAATTCCCTAAGTGAAACTGTGTGTGTGAGGAAGTAGTCAGGTCTCTAAGGGAGACAGAGACTGGATGACCCCATTAGGAAGTCAGAAGGGGCATTCTGGTACAAATTGAACCAGATTGGTTCTGAAGCCCTTTCTCTCTTTTGAGCTTCTTCCCTTCCTTACTCAATAGTTATCCATTTCCTTAGTGCCTTAAACTTTGTGCAATCCCTGTGAGGTTATGGGATAATTCCTGCTGCTATTTTACCAAAGAGCCCCAGAACCCAGTGGCCCAAAGCCATTTCACTGAACAAGCTTCATCCCACTCTCACTTTCCTGGTGAAAAAAATCGAGGACAGGCTGGGGAGTCACCCCAAATTCCATCCTCCCTGGGGAGAAAATTATAGCAGAAACTCTGGTTCATGACCCCATGTAGGGTTTTGTGACTGAATGTCGAGGTTGTGAGATTTCTTTTCAGTGAATGTTTGATTTGCATTCCTTTTTTATATCCTTGGGATCACATAAACATTTCTTGGACAAAAGGGGGTCCCAAGTAGAAAAATCTCTGCCATAGGGAACCAAGGTGGTCCCCCAGTCACAGAATTTTAGGACTGCAGTAGTGTTGAGTACCCAGACCAACCTGAACTGGCGAGGGAATCCCCACTGACATCCTCTGATGATGGGGATATCTCATTGTCCATTGGGGCAGTTCATTCCATCTTATGTTGAGGTATCATGTTGAATTACGGAGTTTTCCTTAGATTCAGTGGAAATCTGCCCTGTGACTTGATCCCAGTTGGGCCTGATTCTGCCTTCAGGAGCCAAGCAGGCTCTTCCCTCTGTTCCATGACAGTCCTTCACGTGTTTTACAGCTGTCAAATCCCAAGGACCCTCTCCCCAAGTCAGGAGGCACTCCTGAAGAGCCTGTGCTGACCCGGGGACACAAAGAAAAGGAAACTCCCCTTTGGGACCTCACAGCAAACATCAGTTCTCTCTCCGTCAGTGCCTAGAACTGTGTTCTTGAAGTGGCTTAAAAAGTGGACCTGGGTCTTGTTTCGTCACCATCCTGGGCACCTTTTAGCTCTTTATCTTTGCAGGTGTACAAGGACAGAGTACAGAGGGACTGACCCCTACCCCAACCCCCTACCACGTTCTGGTTGGTTGTTGCTGTTCAGTCATGTCTGACTTGGTGACCCCATGTGAAAGACACTGGATTGCTCTTCCATGTTCTGCTCCAGCTCATTTTACAGATGAGAAACCTGAGGCAGGCAGGGTCACACAGCTAGTGTCCAAGGCCAGATTTGGACTCAGGACTCAGGTCCTGTGCTCTATCCATTGCACTATCTAGCTCTCCCCACTATATTCTGGATGCAATGTTTTTCAAGGCAGTTTTAATATCACATTATTCTGGGTTTTTTTTTTTTTTTTGGGGGGGGGGAGTATGTTGACATGAGTTTGCTAAGATCTCCACTGAGCTCTACAGATCTTTTTCACACCAACGGTTGTCTAGTCATATTTTTTGAACCTAAATGACTTTTCATGGATACCTTATGGCATGAAATAGTGGATCGTGAGCCGGACTTGGAATCAGGAAGACCCGAGTTCAAAACTAGGGATAACAATAGCATTTACTTGGTTGTAAAGATAAAAGGTGATATGTTAGCTCCCACTGTTTCTCCTTCCACCAAAGGGTTAGATGTGGGAAGGAGCAGGACCCGTGCAGGGATGTGTGCTTGTGCAGCCACTGCCCCACGGGGTGTCTCGAGTCTTAGCTGTCAGTTCTTGTGTGTGGGAGCCGGGCCTGACGCATGCCTTCCTCAGACTCTGCAGATGGGCATCTACCACTTCTCGGGGCTCTTTGTGCTGCTCTGCCTGGGCCTGGGCTGTGCCCTCCTCACCTCCCTGGGCGAGCACATCTTCTACCGCCTGGTCCTTCCTCGCATCCGCAAGCATGCCAAGCTCCAGTACTGGCTGCACACGAGCCAGGTGAGTGGCTCTGGCTTCCCAGGGCCCGAAGGGATGGCTACCCTGAGCCATGCCTGGCCTGAGGATCGGTGAAGGGAATAGTAATCATCCATCACAGCCCCCTCCCTCCCACTTCTGTAGCTTTCTACTCGACAGTCCTGTGGAGAAGGGAATTCCCTAGATTGCCCCGTTCACTTTAGAGTACAGAAAAATGCCCCACAGGGACCTAGGTAGCTTATCGCACCCCCCCACCCTCAGAGCCTGGTGAAAACAACTTGATCCTTTTGTTCTTGTTCTAGTGACCCAAACACCAGCTCGAGGGGAATGTTCTGTTCTCAGAAACCCCAGAGCTGGCAGGGACAGGGAAGGACTGCAGCTCACTGCCCCTCGCTGTCTCTTTTGCATGGACTGGTAGAAAATCCATCGGGCTCTCAACGCTGACTTAGACCAGCAGAAGAACCAGAAGCCGGAGCCGGAGCCGGAGCCGGAGCCAGAGTCGGAGCCAAGGTTTGCTGCTGAGAGGCTTGGACATCTTCCCTACCAGGGGAGTCCCCCATCTGTGAGGGATACTTGGTTCCTGGCCTCAGGGCTTCCGAGCCATGTCCTCAGGGATTCTCCCAGTCTGAAGGAGAGGGAGGGAATGGGAAAGCTTTCTGGAGGCAGCCCTTGCAGCTGGGTGAGAAAGCTCTGAGAGGTTTCAGAGGAGGAACTAGGGGACAGGCTGGATTTCCCGACAGGGACAGGACCAGGGATGGCAGAGCAATTCTCGGCATTCTGGGGGGCAGTGACCACGGTTCCTCTTGTTCCAGTTGTGATACCCACAGTGAGGAGAGCAGCAGAAACAGCCTTAGGCCAGCCAGGAAGGGCGAGCGCAGGGTCCGGTTTCAGGAACCAGAGGTCAAAGGGCCCGACCTGCAGCTCACCAATGGGCGGCTGCCCCAGCAGCAGCTGGCAGTGCAACCGGAAGCCCGTCCCCAGGCTGCTCCCCTGGCAGCCACTGGGGCTCCCACCACCCAGAGCGAGCTGAAGGCACTGGAGCAGAGAATCGAGGGCATGCGGGATCAGCTCCGGGCCGCCCTGCTCAGGAAAAGTGAGCTGGTGCTCCTGCTTGGGAGGGACCTGCCCCCCCGCAGCCGGCTCTTGCCGCCCCCCCAGGAGATCAGCGAAGATAGGTAACCCCGCCGGAGTGCCCACCAATTCCACGGCCTCCTGCTGCTAGCCCACCGGAGCACGTCGCAAGGTGGCAGGCAGGAACCTGGCGGACCCACCTGAGCTCTTCTGCTTTGCTGTGCTGGGCCTTCTGGGCCAACTGCTCCACCCCTTCAGTACAACCGCTGCTGCCCTCAGGCCTCTGCACAAACAGAGCTCGTTTCTCAGGATGGGCCCCAACTTTTAGGGTCAGCTGGTCAGGACGGGTCCCGGGGAGAGGACTTTGACCCTCAGCTACAGCAGAGAACCATGGGAGGTAACCCTGAGAAGTCCCCTGCATGCCTAGGAGCTTCATCTTAATCTGCACGCGTGGATCCCCACCTCTCCCCGGGTCCTGCTGCGGCGTTGCCTGCAACTGCAAAGGTCACCTCTGGCCCGGTTCGACCCCAGAAGCTTCTCTCATCTTAGGGCCACCACAATTCTTTAGTTACAGCAGGCAAAGAATTTAATACATTTAAAAATATTTTAGACACCATAAACGGAAAAAACCACAGGCATTGAATTTCACTGTCCCGTGGGGCTAGAGCAGAATTGGACCAGACGCAGGATTGCTGTAGCGAATAACCCCTCCCCCCCCAACCAGAAAAGACCCCAGAGAAGAGGGACGGCCCGCTGGCTCTAGCACCACACGGAGTGCAAAAGGAAACCCTGCGGACTAGAGACACAACTGGAGAGGCCGAGGAGAACCGCGTGGGATGGGACATGGAGGGGACGCCCTTGGCCACGACAGCCCAACTCTGGGCCAAGGACTGGAGCAGCACCACCGGCCCTTTCCACCAGCCTGGGGGAAAGTGATCTGTTGTTCTCCTGAAGTTACAATGAAAGAAGTGGGGGGGGGAAGTCAATCCAGAGAGAGCGACTGTTAGATAGACTATTTATTATATATACAAACACAATTTTTGTACATTACAATTAAATAGAATGGAATGAATTTTTTATTTTTCATTCCTCACCAAGTGATTTGGTTGATTTACTCCACCTCCGGCTCGTCATCCAAAGCTCTCACCGGTGGCGTAGAGAGAGCAAGTCAATTTCCAAGGCAGCGGCAGGAGGGGTCTGGGCAGGGGACTGCCCTCCCAACTCCCATAATCTTTCATTGCTTTTGACTGGTGGAGGCTGGGACCTAGAAACTGTTCAAGTCCATTCCCCAAGACAGGGAGACCAGCTTTCCCACTGAATTCTGGTTCCCAGAGCCATGATACTCATACATTTCCCCTATAAATAGAAAATTTTGCCAGGTGCAGCTCTGTAAGCAGGTACAGGGTGGGGAACAGGATACATGGGGACACCTCAAGTCATATCCTGCTTCAAACGAACAAGATTCCTTACAGCTGTCACTCACTGGCTTCACATGGTGCTCAGTTCTACATGTCTGGGGCCTGCCTTCTCCCTCACTCTCACTACAAAGTTCTGCACACACACACATCTCTCAGGCAGCTTTAGAGATTCCTCTCAGAGCAGCAGGGTAGCCACTTTCAGCTATGAGGAAGCAACTGCTCTATTCAGAGCCTGATCAGGTACTCCCCAGAGGGCTACAAAATGGCCTGAGAGTACTATACTGCTTCCTACTGGGCAGAAAATCCCAAGCTCATGCTGGACCTGTCACTACCTCCACAGGACTCTCACGGATTTTCTCCTTAAAAAGTTGCTGGGAAAGTCAGGCTCCAGCTGGAAGGAGGCAGGGAGAATAAGCCATCCTCCAGGCCCAGGGAAAGGCACTGAGCTCCAAGCACCAAGCAGAGACGCCTGTGGAGGGAGGATGGAGAGTGAGAAACGGCGGCCAGTAAGTTTCCATGCTGAAGGTCTCACTCCTCTTCTTCCTGGCACTATGTGTGCACGCCAGCTGAAGGCTGGCCTTCTCCAGCTCTTGGCCATTTGCTCCAAACTTCTGCATTTCAGTCCCAAGCCAAAATCTACTCTCAACTAACCATTGCTGATCGCTTGAGGACCGATTCTCTTCATCTGGGGCTTTAGGAGGGGACCAGCTCAGAGTAGGAGGGATAAAGGGGCTGTCAAAGGCGCTCTCTCCATGGAGAGGTCAACTTCATCTCTTTCTGGCCTTCCCGCCTGCTCCTACTAGGCCAGTGCAGGGACCAAACTGGACCCCTCTTAGTCTGCCTCAGCCAACCCTCGCTAGGTCCCAACAGAACAATCTTCCTATCTTTCCCACACTTGGCACTTCTCCAAGCCCCACACCACAGCCCTAGCTCTTGCTGCCTTGGAGGACAGAGAAGACGCCGAGTTCATGGTGGACGGAACTCCATTCTAACAATTCCCAGAGACCGAGTAGAGAGGTCTCCCCTCCGGGCTCCTCCAATCAAAGGGGAAAAAAAGAGCTCTCTTGTGAAAAAAAGCCGCCTGCCCCAGAAGGGAAGAAGAGCTGAAATCACCAGGAATAGGACATGTCTGCACAAAGCAAGGAGATGGGGAGATTCTATCCTGAGCTCCCACAAGGCCTGGCATCCAGAAGGGGAGGCAGGAGCACATTCCCAGACAAAAAGAAGGGGAAAAAGAAACCCAAGAATAGTGTTGCAGGGAAGCCCAAAGATTTAGGCCAGGAGTTGGGCAAAGAAACCAGCTGCTCTGGAGACGGCGGAGGTCAGGTTACACACATCTTCCCGTGGAGCCCAGGGGGAAACAGAGCTGGGACCAACTGCCCCTGGGGAGTTAAGGCCCAAGCCTCTGGAAGGCTGCTTTCTCTCAAGCTGCCTTCACTCAGTGGGTTTAAAAATAATTTTAAAAATTCATCTGAATCTGGTTGGGGAAGAAAGAGAGCCAGTGTCTGACAGGAACAGAGAGATTCCCTCTGCCCTATCAAGGATGTATAAGAGAGCTCACGAGGGGCTTCTCAACTCTGCTTCTGGAAGCACATGGGATGGGGGGCTGCTGTCTGTGGAATGGGAATGGCTCCCCTGTGTGGCCTGAAGGTCTGGGCTCACACACTTGTCTGAGGTGGGGCCTCGGGCAAGGACTTTGGGGGAGCTATTCTCAGAGCCACTGATCGTGTCCTGGCCCCCCAGTGAGAGTGAACTGGCCCTAGTCTGATCAGCAAGGGGAGCAGCTGGCTCAGGGGTGCCGGAGGGATGGGCTGGGGAGGATTCAGGAGGCTCAGGGGTGCCTGAGGGGGGAGCTGGGGAGGAGGCAGGAGGCTCAGGAGTAGTACCATCTGCCTGGGAGGTAACCAATGTCGCTGATGTCACCTCAATGGTGATAGAGCTAGTGGTAGCTCCGGGGCTCTCACTAACTCGGATTTGGGCAACTAGGCCAGGGGAGGTGGTGGCAGCTGGGACACTGGAGGGACTTCCGTTGGCCAGGGCTCCATGTCCTGCTCTCTGCTCTAAGAGGGAGGCGCTCAGATCAGAGAGAAATGAAGGGTCCGTGAAGATGGTGGCTGTCTCAGCCATCCAGTTCAGTTCACCTCCTATTGAAGTGGAAGTGGAGCCAGGCCCCTCCCCGGGGGCTGACTGGCTATTGCTCCCATTCTGTAGAGAGGGCCTGGGGCTCCCAGGGGCCATCGTCGTGGCTGCAGTGTTATTGTTGAGATTGTCCTGTAGGGCTGTTTGGGTGCCCTGGCCGATCTGCTGGTTCTGCAACAACATCTCCTGGATGCGGATCTGCTGGAGTATGGCCGGCAACTCAAAATGATGGAAAAAGTAGATCATGGAATGCTGTAAAAAGAGATGGAGAAGAAAATCAGACATCCCCAGAAAGGACATGTGACTGGGAGAAGAAAACCATGCGAAATTCTGGCCCCCAGAGTGCAAACACTGCATGAGGGGCAGAGCCAGCAGAGGCTTCTAGGGGATGCCTTCAGAAGCATTGATGTCCCCATTAGTGGAAGTTTTTAAAGGGAACATCTGACAGTGCTTTTATCATTATTATCTCATGACAATAGGAGACAGGTATTATTATCACCTTCATTTTACAGATGAGAAAACTGAGGCAAGTAGTGGTGAAGGGACTTGACCAGAGTCCCATGGCTAGCCAGAGATTGGGGCAGAGAGTTGGGATCAGGTGCTGGCAGCCCTACACCCAAGGTCCTGTATAGTGCTACCTGAGGGCTCAGAGAAGCCCAGGGAATTGCCCAGTCAGAGCAAGTTCCCTAATGCCAAACTCAATGGGATTTTTTCACAATTAATTTTGCCAGATTTGGGGTCTTCTCCCCGCCCCTTACAGATAAGTTTTCTGGCCCCTCCTTTCCCCTTTCCAAAGGACCATTCAATGGTCCTAGGTATAGGAATAGGTACCCTAAAAAAGGAGTACTTCCAGTATCAGCACATGGTCTCAAGTCTTCTTTTTCTATCCATTTTCCATACCCCATAACTGAACATTCTCCAAATGTAACCTGTCCAACAGAGTCCAAAATTCCCAAGATCTTAGGGTTGAAAGCTAAAAGAAACCTTAATGATCTGAAAATGACTCCAACACCTTGATTTACACAAAGAAAAACTGAAGTCCAGTGAAGCAAACTAAAATGACTTGTCTAAAGTCCCATGGCTAATAAAGAGCAGAGCTAGGATTGGAATCCAGATCTACCTCCACATCCCAGGCCTTCTTTTCTAACCACAAACTGTCCTCCAACGTCAAGCACAGAGTAAGAACAGAGGCTGGGGAGGGGGGTTGTGAGTCCTTGCCCCCTCCAAGTTACCTGGATGAAGAGCCAAGAAGTAACCAGGGCCAAACTGCTGTACTGGCCATTGAATCGGTAGTGATAGGCGTAAAAAGCAAAGTGGTACAAGTAGAAGAACCTGAAAGTAGAGAAGGGACAAGTGAAGGCCTGCCGGGGATTCCCTCATGAAGATCATTCCTCCCTGGGAGCCTCTGCCTGCCCCATGGTCCCTTGGCACCATCCACAAACAAGGCCAGAAAAGGGAACCCCCCCATCCCGCCCAGGTGCCTACCTCAGCCAGTGCCTCTTACTGGTGTTGGTGTGGCAGCAGATGGCATCGTACTGGTCGGCCAGCCACACGATGAGGATGATGTAGAACGCGGTTGTCGTGTCGTTGAAGAACTCAGACATGATGGCTTCCATACCTGGCAGGGAAGGAGTAGCAGCAAGTCTGTCTAGAGAGTACTCAGAGCTCCCCAAGTGTGTTACAAGATGGACTGTTTGGTCAAAGCCCCCTCTGTGGGCAGGCTCTTAGCCCTCCCTCCATTTTAGGAAATGGCTTCAGGAATGGTTACAGCCTCTTTTCCCTTGCAGAAAAAGCTCAGGTTGGGAGTAAATTATCCTCCTCATTCATTTTTGGCCAACAAAAAATAGTTTCCTCCAAGCTCTGACACTTAGAGAAATGAGCTCTGAAGAATAGGAGCACTGCTAAGACTCTAGAGGATTAGTGATATCCTCATTCTACAGTTTCAAACTCCAAGGACAAAAGAGTAAAATCTGGGGCTCTGCTGAATTCTGCCAACCACCCAGGGCAGCTCAGAGCAACAGTAATCCCATCCACAGTGTGAAGGGCCACCACTCTTACCAACGAGAGCCAAAATCACTGTGAGCAAGGGTGCAGCGGGGAAGGCGATCGTCATATTCATCTCCAACATCTGTAGGAGGTCCACTGCAAGATGAGAAGGGTAGAAAAGACCTCAGCTTAGCAGAGTGTTTGGAAGCCTCTCCTCAGGCCAGACAAGGGAAGACCAGAGAGTCTAACTGCAAGAAGTGGCCATGACTATCAGACTGGAGGGAAAAACACACCTTTGACTGCACAGCAAGAAAATGAAGGCGACTTACAAGCCGCACCCTGGTTTGCTGGGGTTAAGAAATTTCTTGGAAAATCTAGTTAATGGTGGTTAATGTCCCAACAAGACTAACTCTACCAGTGGGCCCACTGTGTATGGTATCCTGTGGGCCAATGGGGAGGAAGGCCTTACTGAAGGGCCTTCATTTACTATAACCGGAAAGTCCTAAGATTACAACCTCAAACACAGTAGGTCTTAATTCAATGTTTATAGAGCCAAACTTACCAATAAAGACAAAAATCTGGTGGTGTGAATACCGCAGGAGCATCGAGACTGACAGAGTCTGCAATCATAAGACAGGAGGGATTAGGTTGCTGACCATTCTAGCAAGGGGTGCAGCTGCTTTTGGGAAGATGGGCAGACCAGGGATCTAGCAGAAGGCACTTAAGAACTGAATCACAGGAGGCCTTTATGGTTTTCAAGGTATGTATGTGCATTATCATTTTTGGTTTAATAGAAAAATCTACAATAGCAACTATATTATTTCCATTTCACAGGTTGATGATTTGAGGCACAGAGAGTATAATAGCCCCAACTGTGGTTATGTTAAAACCAGGATTTAAAACTCAGGTCTTGCTCAATTCCTAATACAGGGCTCCTATTCTTTTTGTGTCCTGGACTCCTCAGTTAGTCTGGTAAAGTCCATAGACCCCTTCTCAAAATAATGCTTAATTTTAGGTACATAAACTGTGGAGAGAATTACAAAGGAAACAAATTCTACTGAAACAGTTATCAATTTTTTGAAAAAAGTTCATAGATCCTTCTCAGATTAAGAACCTGGGCATTTACATGCTGCCTCTCCAAATGTGGAAAGGTAATGAATTATGATGGATATTTGCACTTTTTGATCCATGAAGACTTCAATTAATTAACCAAGATACTGTGGAGCTAAGCAGAAAAAAATGCAATCAAGGTCCAACAATGCATGAGCACAGAAAGCTAGAGCAACCTTAAGGACCCAGTACCTTACTCTCTCTCCTCCCTCTAACAGGGAGGTAATGAAAGCACAATTAAGTTGGGGTTGGGGGGAGAAAAGAGAGATGGGAACTTCTACACTACAGGCACTTTGTTGGTAGTCTTTTGCTGAAAACAGGTAAATACAATGTAAATTAAAAGACTGCTAAAATGAAACGACTCTGAGAAACTGAACCACCAGAAGTGATCTCAGAGAACAGATCATGAAACATACTTCTCCCTTCTGCTGGAAGAGTAAAGGGCCTTAAGACAGAATGTGACACATCGACAGAAGTCATTTTATTAGTTATTTTTAACAGTATTGTTACAAGGGAATTTTAATTATGAAAGATAGAATAAATGCCACAAAGAGAGTGGGCTGATAATGCCCAGAAATGGCAGTAATATAAAACCATTCTCTCAACTTTTGATCCTTCACCTTCACTGCCAGGGGGGCTAACTAGTTATAGGATTTCAGGGCTAGAAGTTGTTCACTCTACATCAATCAATCCATTTTATGGGCAGGAATAGTCTCAGTCCCAGTACCGGAGACCTAGTCAGAATTAAAGTTCTAGCACATAAACTCAGAGTTGGAAACCACCTAAAAGATCCTTTACTTTAACCCCTTGCTGACCAAGAATCTCCTCTCTCCCATCTCTACCAGTCAGCTGGGTTCTACTTGAAGCTGGGCTCTCACATGAAGAACTCATTTTGTTTTTGAACAACTAGAGAAGTGATGTTTTCTTTACACTGAGTCAAGCTCTGTTTCTCTCCACATTACTGACTACACAACTGGTCCAGATGGTTCTTTTAGCTATGCCTTGGATTCTGCACTTTTATCATCCATTTGTGCCTCTAAATAATTGTAGAGGCTCCTTCCCAGTCCAAGTTTAAATGGCTTGCTCAGTGTCCCCTGCCTAGCACAATCCTTAAAAGCAATTCCTTATAGAGAACAAGGACTTTGGCCCATTGCAAGCCTTGAGCAGGTGTAAGGGTGAGTTTGTAAAGAGTTAATGAAGGGGGGCAGCTAGGTGGTGCAGTGGATAGAGCACCAGTCCTGAATTCAGGAGGACCCGAGTTCAAATCTGGTCTCAGACATTTAATACTTCCTAGCTGTGTGACCCTGGGCAAGTCACTTAACCCCAGCCTCAGAAAAAAAGGAAAAAAAAAAAAAAAAAAAAAAAAAAGAATTAATGAATCATATGGCTGTTCTCATACTTACAAATATGACCATAATGACAAAGGCAGCCAGGTAGGAAGTTCTTGCCATCCACATGCTGACAAAGCGATAGTGCTCCCCAGATACAACATTGCGCAGGAAACCTATGGAAAATAAGAAGAGTTAGAAGAGGTAATTCCAGGCTGGCCAGACTCAAACCAGGGAAAAGTGATAATAGCCTTTTCTCTTATTTTAAGGTATGCAAAGGGTAACAAACATTTCATAGTTATATTACACAATTAGGGAAGTTGATCAAGGACCAAGGACCTCTTGACCAAAGTAGATAACTTATTAGTAGATAAATTCTAGGGAAACTGATGCCCAGAGTCCTCCTGACTGTAAGTAAGCTCACTAGGTCACTGCCTCTTATCCCCAAGAGTTGAGGCTCAAGAAGGGGAAAGTGTCTGTGGTCACATCAAAAGTGAGTTAGAGAGCTAAAAACTTTTTAGAACTCAGGCTCAGCCCCAGGATGTGTCCAGTATACCAAAACCAGGGAACAACACTGATGTCTTCATCTAGTAACTAAGCTACTGGTTTTTAGATAATCATAGCTCATATATCCAAAATGATTCATAGTTTATGAAATAACCTTCACAGTACAATCTTTTGAGGCAGGTACAGTAAATGTGTTTCCATTGTACAGATTAATAAGGTGAAGCTTATTTGCTCAGTTTCACAGATCTGAGGACAAAGCCTGCTCCTCTTTCAAAGCTCCCAAACCAAAGATCTTCCCATCAACAACACTGGAGTTCTTGGGCTACAGTATAGTCTACACACATGCACGCTCCTACAAGCTCTGTCTACCCCCGCCCCTGCCCCAAGTCACCCAGGTTTCTCAGTTTCTTGGCTGAGGACTGACCCTTGTTCTCTTCATTTTCTGCTAGGGCTTTCACACTGGACATCAAAACATCATCATAACCCAAGAATTCATCCAGGAGCAAACGGCTAAATCGGTCTCCAAAGCACTGATCCCTTGTAGGATCTAGATTAGAAGAAAAGGAGAAATGTCTGTTAGTTGAAAATCCAGGTCAGTTTAGAGCCAATGTTCCTGTGGTCGCTTCCCATCAGACCTGCTTTCATGGTGGTTTGCCATACCCCCCTTCCCCCTTCCACCACACTGTCACAATTCCAAGGGAGGAAAGGGCACAGGTCACAAGCCACATTACACAGAGGAGATAGACAGTGACTTAAGATACCTGTGTCACTAAGGAGACTGCTCAGCCTTGGAGAGGTTAGAGAACCTTTGAAAGCTGGCAGACCGAGTCAGAGCTTAGACCAGCGCTCCTGCCAGCACACAAGAGCTCAGCTTCACTCACACACTTCTGAACACTGGGCCCTGCCTTTCCTTCATCCTACTGGCTATTCCAAAGTAAAGTGTCTTATGCTATATATCCAGAGGATCAAGTCCAGAAGAAAGCAACTGCCGTGCTTCTGGAGTCTGCACAGTGGGATTCAGCTCTAACTTCTAGCTCAACTGAACCAGCCTGCAGAGGAATAAGAATGGCAAGAACCTTAGCCCACAACTATTACAGAAATTCCCAGTTGGCTGAATGCAGTTAAATATAGAAGAATTCTAACACTTCTCAGACTCAAAAACTAGCAAGAGCTCAGAACACAGTGGGGCAGCAATTAGACTTCTCTACAATCGGCTCATTTTGGGAGCACTGAAAGCTTATAGGTCTCCAGTATAAACTGTCCCTGAGATTTTGAGAGTGTGAAACATTCAACAGCCCAAGAAAGCAACAGCAGGACCAGACCAGACCTTTCTTCCACAAGTGTGCAGAGCCCAATCCTAACAACAAATTTAAGGTCAGGAAGTAATACAGAAAAATGAACAAACAAAAAAATCCCTGCATGGACCAATGCAGAACGCAGTGAACAAAATCAAGAAGACAATTTATACAATGACAACAAAACAGTAGAGACAAAACAACCTCAAAAGACTTACGGACTCTTATCAGAGTAATCACTAACCACAATTTCAGAGAACCATTGATGAAACATTTTCCCTATCTTTTGACAGAGGTGAAAGATACAGAAAGCAGAAGACATATTTGTACTAAGTATATGTATATGTACAGACATGTCTTTTATCATCTGTAAGCCTCAATTTCCTCATCTATTAAGAGAGGGAAATAATCCTTGCATTGCCTGCCTCCCAAGATTATTGTAAGAAAGGAATTGTGTAAACCTCATAGAGCTAAGCAATTTCCAAAAAATATAGTTCAATATGGCTTTCTGCTATACATGTGTATTTTAGAACCCAAGTTATATCTGCCTAGTGTATCAGGAATCTACTGCATCTGCACAAAGCAGATGCTATTTTCCATGAAACTACTAGCACAAAGCAGATCCTTCTTTCATGAAAAGACAAAATCAGTCTATAAGCAGCCAACCATCTAATCTAATCCAGATCTAAAAATGTGCCTGACAAGTGATCATCCCAGAGCCTTTGCCTAGCTTTCAAGAGGAGAAATCCACCATCTCCTTCAGCAGACCATTCTTGGACAGCTCTAATTATTAAGAAGTTTTCCCTATTATCAAATGGAAATGTGTCTCTTTGAAATTCAACCCACGTACTACTCCTAGATCTAGTTTTCTAGAAAGAACTTCAGCCAAGCAGAGTTATGGTTTTAGCAGAGAGAGAAAAGTTTGAACAGCCCCAAGAGATGCTTACTTTTGTGTGATCCTTTATCACTGATATTTAATCATTTCTGATACACAGTTATAATTCTTTTAATCTTCTCTGAATAACCCTCTCAAGGCCTCAGCAGCAGCTCTTACAAATCTTCCCTTAAAGTCTTTGGCCATCCTTATCCTTGAAATACCTGAAGACAGCTTTAGTGTATGTGCTAACTCTTTTCTTGGGCAGACTATGAGATTATTGCTTCCCCATGACCTGGACAATAAGCCTTTCTTAGTACAGCCCAAGATTAGCTTTCTTTTCTTTCCTTTTTTTTTTTTTTAAAAGCTCTGTCCTTTAATCTCTATGTGCTTTTATTTATTTAAAAAAATTTTTATAATTATAAATTTTTTTTGATAGTATATATGCTTGAGTAATTTTTTAAAATAACATTATCCCTTGTATTCATTTTCCCAAATTTTCCCCTCCCTCCCTCTACTCCCTCCCCTAGATGACAGGCAGTCCCATACATTTTACATGTGTTACAGTATAACCTAGATACAATATATGTGTGTAAATCCAATTTTCTTGTTGTATTAGATTCCAAAGGTGTAAGTAACCTGGGTAGATAGACAGTAGTGCTAACAATTTACATTCACTTCCCAGTATTCCTTCTCTGGGTGTAGTTGTTTCTGTCTATCATTGATCAACTGGATCTTCTTTATGTTAAAGATAAGATTAGCTTTCTTGATTGTAATAACAGTACTGACTCATATTGAAGATGCAGTCCATTTAAAATCCTCTTTTATTGTACTTATTGCCCTCCCCACCACACTCAGCTTGTCTTCATTAATTTAATTTCTGAAGTTCATATTTTCTTCAGAATCTCATTTCTGAGAGCTTTCTATCCTTCCTGGCCTAAGATCCTACCTATCCTTTTGCTGAGTCCTGTAATCTGGTCTCCCAAAATCTAAATTGCTCATCAGACTGTATCGGCCTGTCTTACCCTTCTTTCCCAAATTTTAAGATGGAACTTCTTCCCAAGGTGCCCACTATTTTCACTTCTACAACCAGATTCTCCTTGTTAATGAGAATTAGGTACAGAATAAAAATTTCCCATTGATTGCTCTTGAATGATGAAATTATCATTAAAGCAAGTCAAGCAGACTATGAGCTGCCCTACTTTAAGCAGCTAGAGCACTCTATAACAGACAATTCATCATTTATTTTTTCATCAGCCTCACTCTCTATTCCAGTCATCCAAATCCAGTGGCAAGACAAAAGTCGGATGACTGGCATGGCCCAGAATGCAGTGGATTATCTTGGTGACTTCAATGTCTAATCAAGTTCTAAGTGCTCCATGGTGCTAACTTCAGTCATCTTCATGGCCACTGAAATAAAGTGTTTCTATTCATCCATTCCAGGGGAAGTCTTCACATGCTTGAGTAGATGTCCCCCCTAACTCACTGACAGTTAAACACTAACTCACCTTCAACCTAGTTTAGCCCATCTGCAGAGACAATTTAATGGAGTATAGATGCTGCACATAGCTTCTTGGAGCCACAGGTGAAAGTGAGTGGCCATGTGGATACCAAAAGTGGATGAAAATCCTTAAAAAGGGCTCTGTAATCCCTCATTCAAAGATGTTGGTCCCTCCTTGAACAGTCTATACATTTCATAGCATATATAGCTAAAATCCCCATAATTATCAAGCTTCTGTACCAAGCTTTATGAGCATTCAATATTTCCTCTTCCTGTGTAGGTAGTCTGGAATACATTCCAATTATAATAAAGAGATATTAACTAATGCCACGGCATAGCACTGAAACAATTGGTTAAGTGAGAAAACATTTGGGGGTAATAGAAAGAATGGATGGCATTTTTGAAGGTAAAATAAAGCACCCACAACAAGTGTTTGGAAATAATTTTAACTATGAGAAACCAAAGATGCACAGAACCACTAGCTAGGTGGCTGCTCCCAAGCCTGCTGAGTAGATTTCAAAGTGTGAGGTTTCCACTCTTTATGTTCTTTCCAGAAGAACAATCAGGCTGCTCTTTGTTTCAGTTATTCCAAAAAGTACTTTGCACAAACCATAACAAATCCTTAGGGTTTATCCTAGGTGCTTAACAATTTCTTTTCATTCCCTTATTTATTCATCCTCATCTTCATGAGGTGGAACAAGGTATTGCAGAGACTTATGCTTAAGGTATAAATAAAATGTCAAGTTATGAATAAAGTTTTTGAAGAAATAGCTATCAATAACTGCTTCAAAAATTATCCAAATGCTTTGAAAATTATGTACAACCAAATCAAGTTAATTCATTAACCTGGAAAAGATACTTAAAAAAAAAAATCATAAAATTAAATGTTGCTGAGGCTAGAGAAAATAAACCCTGGGGGCAGGAGCCTGAGTAATTATTTATTTTTTTGGCTGAAGGGTTACTAAATAGAGAACAAGTTGGGTTTTTTTTGTTTGTTTTTTTGTTTTTTTAATGCTAAGCCTAGCTCTTAGGCCAGTATATTTACCATTAGGTGAAAAGCATGTCAAATTAGCTTAGGTGAAATTAAGTTGTAAAAATTCCATTTGGTCCCTGGGAGTGGTCTGTGACAGTCTTAGGGAAAGATGGATGGAGCAAGATGGGTCCTATTCTCCTAAAATCATTACATTTTGTCTATTATCTGTCAAAGAAAGCAACAGCAAATCAGCTGCATACTCTTATCACATAATAGGAGTGAGAGAAAGATACAAAAACACAAAACAAAACCCAGAATTGAGAGGACCAAGAAATAGCATGGACTTTTACCACTGGAATTGGTCTCAGCAATTATCTTGTCTAATTCTTAATGCTCCTCCTCTACAAAATACCTAATAAATTGTTTCCCATCTTCTGCCTGAAGGCATCCAATAAAGGAGAAAGATCATTCCACTTTGGGACAGCTATTAGGAAGCTTATCCTTACGTCAAACTGAAACTTGATTCCTTGTAACCTCTCATTACAGTTCCTAGCTTTGCCCTCTAGGGTCCCATGGGAAAATTGAATTCTTCCTCCACAAGTCAACCCTTCAAATATCTGATGACATCTTCTTTGTCTTAAATCTCCTCTTTTCTTAATGCGTTCTGCAAAAATTGAGCCAAAGGATTTTGAGATTATGAATCTAAATAAGGAGGTAACCAGGAGTGTGCAAAGCCCATTCTCTTTAGTATTCTCTTTTAGATTCTGAGCTGTGATCCCAAAGGTCTAGATCTTTCTCTATTGGCACTGACCTAATTTCTCCATGCAGTATAGCAGATGGTCTTTGTGAGTAGCATTGAGCAAAACAATCCACATGTGCTTGACTAGGTAGAACTTGTGGCCATATCCACAGCACAAGGGAGTGCAAGAGCCAAAACGTTGGAGCTCAAAGTGTTGGTCTGGAGTCAGAAAGGCCTAGGGAACCAGCTATCTATGGGGCCCTAAGCAAACCCAATCTCTGAACCTCCGAGAACCATGGGGCCTACTCTTCCAAGTATATTGAAGCTCCAGTGAGAACAAAAGCCTTATATATTAGTGATTATCACTGCTGTTATTATTGAGGTCTGTTATTAAGGAATCGTGATTTTTGAGGGTCTAAGTTTTTCTCCCACTGATGCAGATGGTAACTATCCATGGCTTGGTATACAGGGCTGCTATGATTTAAAAAAAAAATTTTTTTTTAATTTCCACCTTTAAATTGTACATGAAAGTTAACTTGGTCTTCCTCCAAACTTTCCATTTCTACTGGATTCTCCACCACTACTCTGATCAAAGCAGTCAAACTCATTCTTGACTCTTCATTCTCTCTCATCCCTTTATGCCATTTGCTGCTATGTACTGTTCTTCCACACTACTTTGTCTATGGGGCTTCTTCCTAATCTTATATATTCTCTCCAAGTTCAGGTCCTCACCTCCTCTCAGATATATTGCAACAGCCTTAATTGTTCTCCCTGCCTCCAGTGTCTTCCCCTGCAAATCTGTCCTCCAGTTTTCAAATAAAGATTATAATATAGCATACTGTAACAAAGGCCTGATCAGATCACATCACATCCCCACGTACCCCACCATCACCTAAAAAAAACAAAAACTCCTCCTCTTGCCAAGCCAAAATACAAGATTCTTAGTTTGGTCTTTAAGGCCCATCTATATATCTCCCTTTCCCAGTCTCATTTCATATCACTCCCTGAAACTTGGTAGTCCAAATGGCCCCCTAGCTGTACCATAAACTTAACATTCCATCTCATGCCTTTGCACATAGCTGAGTTCCCTGACTGAAATGCATTTTTTCATTACCTTTTTCATTACCTTTTCTGCCTTGAATGCATTCACAGACAGTTCAGGTACCTCTTAATAGCAAAGGCCCTTTATGATATTTCCACCTGAGAGATATCATGAGGAGGGAGTAGAGTAGATTGTAGTCTATGGTGGGCATCTCATCAAAAACGGAAAATTCAAAACCTGAAGGAATACAGGCTGGATCTACAGCCCAACAGCACACATGCTTTCTGGATCATAAATAAAACCAGAGGCAAGGGCAAATACACAAGATTGTTTCAGACAGCTCAGGATTCCCTGGCCTTTTGGGGAATCTGAAAATAGAATATGAGCAAGGGAGGCCTCTTTAAACTCCAAAAGGTTGGTTTATGATCAGACTGTTGGCATTATAACTTCTGAGAACACTGGAAATTGAGGAAAAGGTGTTTGAATATAGATAGATGAGTGGTGTCAGTGAATATAGATAGATGACTTGGAAAACCACAAATTAACATTACTGATAATGTACCATGTTTTAAAAAAATTTTGTTAAACATTTTCCAATTACATTTTAATCTAGTTTGGACTAGGTGATTGATATGTCTTATTGAGACCAACTTAAACTTGAACAAGAATTCCCTCATATTAATAATTTTATGGAGGTTTAATGTTTGCAAAGCACTTTACATACAGCTCACGATGTAATCCTTCTTACAACTATGAGGAAAACAAGACTCAGAGATATTAAGTGACAGGTGCAGAGTAACACAGCTCTCAAGGATCCAAGATGGGATTCAAATCTTCAGCACTCTATGCACTCTAACATGCTCCTTTACAATATCCTCAAGTCATCTAGTCCCTACTTCAATTAAGTGCAACTATATAGAACTTGCGGTCTGACCCCCTGAAGTACTCTAATCCTTTTTGATTGAGAAAAGAACTGAACTGCTCAATTCCACAAACAGAGAATTTTATCTTAATCTTCTGAAAATGGGCTGGTGAAGATGTTCTAGGAAGGCTCCAATGAGAGGTCAACTTACCTAGTGTCACCACCATGACTGGGATGCTGAGGCGCTGCCGAGTGCTCTGAGACAATCGTAAAAACCCATACTCCAGGGAATACTCCACTATGTACTCTTCTTGGGGCCATACTAAAAGGAACAAGGAAAAGAAGTATGAGCATTCTAGATGGAAAAGATAAAATTACAGTTTCCTAAGACATCCCCTCCCCACCACAACAGCTTAAAAAAAGTTAAAGTAATACAACAAGAAACAAGACCATAGAGATTAGAGCTGAAAGGTGCCTTATGTATCTCATCCAAGCCTTTACTTTCCAGAGGCTCAGAAGGGATTATAATTAGTAAAAGCAGAGCTAGAACTTGAATCCAAAAGAAAAGATTCCCACTGTTACCACTATTTAACATAGTGCTAGAAATGCTAGCTGTAGCAATAAAACAAGAAAGAGAAATTGAGGGAATAAGTATAAGCAAAATGGAAATGAAATTATTGTTTTTTGCAGATGATATGATTTATTTAGAAATTCTAAAATAATTAACCAATAATTAATTGAAGCAATAAATTCAGCAAAATTGCTGGATATAAAATAAATCCACACAAATAATTAACATTTCTGTAAGTCAATAACGAAACCCATCAGAAAAAAGCTAGAAAGAGAAATTGCATTCATAATAACTACAGCCTTTTAATTGTTTTGATCTTTTTTCTTAAAAACAAAACAAAACAACAAAAACATCAAAAAACCACCCACAAACCACAAACTAATTACAGAAACTACAAAATACTTGGGAATGTATTTTTCAATATGTACTCTGGAACTTCATGAATCCAACTAAAAAACACTGCAGAAATAAAGATAAACCTGAAAAATCAGAGAAACACCGGCTACTCATGGGTAGGTTGAGCTACTGTAACAAAAATGACAATACTACCTAAATGAATTTAGCATTCAATTACATCAATTAAACTACCAAAGACATTTTATAGAGCTAGAAAAACAAAACAAAACAAAATTCATGTGGAAGAACAAAAACTGAAGAAACTCAAAAGAGTAATAATGAAAAAAAAAAAAAAAAAAAAAAAGTGAGAGGGCGATTATCAGCACCAGATCTCAAATTATACTATAAATTATACTAGTTTTTAAACAATTTGGTGCTGATTAAAAAAGAGAGTTCAATCGCAGAAAGAGATTAGGTTCACAACACATGGAAGCAAACATAGTAAAAGCACTGCAAGACCTCAAGTTATAGGGAGATAGAATCACTGTTTGACAAAAACTGTTAGGATCAACCAAGCCTCTAGTCACATACACCAAGATAAACTCCAAATGGATGCATGATATATAAAAGATCTTTCTTAAATAAATTGGAGGAACAAGGAAGAAACCATCTTTCAGATCTATGGATAGAAGAGTTAATGATTAAACAAATGAGAAGATCCCACAAGAAAAAGTGGACAATTTTGATTGAACAATGTTCTAAATGACTAATAATTTCTCAAATTTAAAGCAACTTTGAGATTGGATCCACCTATCAATCAGACTAAGAAAAATGACAAAAGGGAAAAAATAAGAGTTTAAGAGGCTGTGAGAAAACAAGCATACTAGGGACATTATTAATTTGAAATGAAGTTCAGAAGATCATTTTAAATTATAATCCAGAGATCCTATAACTTAAGACCACACTGCAAATTACTCAAAGAAAGAAGAAAAGGATTTATATATATAAAAGTATCTATAGCAGTTCTTTTAATAGTACCTAAAATTGGAAACTAAGGAGAACAGCTAGCTAAACAAGTAATGGCAGATGGATCCAAGAGTATTAGTGTGTCTTAAGAAATAAGAAAAATGGATCATTTCTGAGAAAACCGGGAAGACATTATAAACCGATACATAAGGAGATGAACATAATTAGAACAATGTGTATAATATAGAGAAAAAAATCCAAAAACTTTTTATAAAGACTTATAAACTTTTCATGACTTTATGAGAATCCCAAGTCTAGAAGATGATGAAATATGCCGCTTAATTTTTGCCAGAGAGAAGTTGAACTTAAAACTCACAGATACACATATTTTTATGTGGAATTTTGTTTATCTGGTCCATTCCCGTTTATAATAAAGATTTTATTTTTCAGTTGTTGTGGCTAAATTAGGCGGAAAGAGCAGTGGGAAGGGCAGATTAAGAAAAGCAAAACAATACTTGAACCCAATTCTGAATTCAGTGCTTTATTCATTAAGGTATATTAGCTCTCAACATCGAAGGGTACCTGGACAAGATTTCTTGTATCTTTACTCCTAGAAGTTTTCTGGACATTATTCCTTTTATAGACCTCTTGTAGTCATTAATCCTATTTTATATATGTATACAATCTGAGTCTCCAAGATCAAAGTTCTGCTCAGAATAACTGTAAATGTCTATGCATAGACTGCAGGCTTGGTAGCACCCAGAGATTGTCTCTTCTACCCAACAAATTTAAATGGGGAGCCAGATATCATATGCCTATAACTCCTACTGTTAGAGAGGCAAAGACATGAGTTCTCTTGAGCTTGGGAATTCTGAGTGACAATGGCTAAGCTGATAGGTTGTCAGCACTCAGTTCAATATTAATATGGTGAGTCCCAGGAGCTCATCATACCACAAGGGTTTTTCTAGGGAGGAAGGTCTCAAATCAAACTAATCAAAATTCTCAAGCTAATAAGAATGGGATTGGACCCATCTACTTCCAACCTGAGAAGGATGATATCCTATCTCAGTGAGGAAAAGGTTTGGAAGCCAAGCCAACAAATAGTATTTGAATATAAAAAGAATACGTTTATGCCATAAGAAATAACAAAAAAAATGGGGGAAAAAAAAAAAAAAAAAAAAAAACCATGATCAGACTTAGATGAACTAATGTAAAATGAAGGAAACAGAATGAGAATAGCATAAACAATGACTACAATGATATAAATAAATGTGAAGCAACAATAAAAGACAGATGAACTCAGATTAAAGGGAAGAATCAATACTGACTCCAAAAGACAAGATGGAAAACAATTACATTCTCTTCTCTTGGCAGACAGAAGTGGGGGATTTGCAGGTGTTGAATGCTGTATACACCGTTAAGGCTTTTACTACAGTGGGAGGTTTTGTTTAATTGTTTTTCTTAAGATGGAGAGGGGGGAAAGAAATGTCAGGAAATATCTGTGGCATCAAAAAAGCAACCACCTAAAAAACCAAGAGTTATCAATAAAACTTTAAACTTTAAATAGCCATTATTAGAAGCCTAGAGAGGGGATGAGATCTGTTTGTGGTCAAAGTGTCAGAAGTGCAGCTGGACCCAAACCCCCCATTTCTAGCCTTTTTATTAAGGGATACAAAAGGCATTGTAGCTTTGAGATGGACTCTTTCTGAGTGTTTTGCTTTTGTGATTTTCAGTTTGTTATACAGCAAGGTCATTTGTTTCACAAGAGCCCATTTATTCTTCTTTTTTCAGCAACTAAGCCTGAAGTAAGGAGGCTGTGCTTTGCCACAGAAAGAGGGAAAGAAATATGTCTAGTCAACAAGAGGCAAACAAATATACACTTGAAAAATGAAGATATGAGGGGAAAAGGAAGTGAAGACAGGACTTAAAAGGATGTCTGTCTGTTTCCTACTCACAAAAGTCTCAATTCATCACTGGCATAATAGAGGTTAAGCACACTTCTCCATTTACAATGAAAAAATATATATAGGAAAACTAGAAAAGCATTGAAAAAGATATAATGTGTTCAAATAAATAGATTTTCCTAAACTGATCTGATTCCCGCCCCAATGTTAAGACATTTCTACAAACAAGTTTGTTGCTCAGTCATTTTCCAGCTATGTTCAATTCTTCATGACCTCATTAGGGCAGACTTTATATAAAAGTTGCAGTCTTGCGAGGTAAGCAATGTAAGGATCATCAACCCAATTTTACACATAAAGAAACTGAAGTTCAGAGTGGCCAAGGTTATTTTCTCAAGGTCATAATATGACTCACAAGCATTGGAGGCGAAAACCAAACCAATCCAGCTCCCCCACTCCCCACTTCAAGGGCAATACCTGTTCTAATAAGAACTCACAAATAATTGTAATACAGATCAGAACATGGTAAGTGCACAAAAGAGATGTGAAGCAAATTCAACATAACAGGAAAGACAAATTTCCAATGTGGGGATAGTGGTGATCTTGAGCTAGCAACATTGTTGTGAAATCAAAGATGAAGAGCTTAACCTAACTTGTTCCTCAGTGTTGAAACCAGGCAGGCAAGGTAGCAGATACAAAATAGTTCCCTGAATTTGGAACTGTGCCCAAAGTGCTACAAAACTGTTCATACTTTTGATCCAGCAGTATTCCTACAGGGCTTATCCCAAAAAGATCATAAAAAAGGAAAAGGGGATTCCTGTGTGCAAAAATGTAGCAATTCTTTTTGTAGTGGCAAGAACTAGAAATTGAGTGGATGCCCATCAACTGGAGAATGGCTAAATAAGTTATAGGATATAATGTTATAGAAAATTATTGTTCTATAAGAAATGGTTTCAAAAAAGTCTGGACTTACATGAACTGATGCTAAGTGAAGTGAGTAGAACCAGAAAATTATACACAGTAATAGCAAGATTATGTAATGATAATCATGATAGACTTACTTAGCTCTTCTCAGCTATAGTGATCCAACTCAATTCCAATTGGCTTAAAGAAGGCCATCAGCATCCAGAGAGAAAACTATTGACTGACTGTGGATTAAAGCATACTATTTTCATCTTTTTGTTTGTTTTTTTGTTGTTTGCTTTTTTTTTTTTTTTTTGTGATTTTTCCCTTTTGTTCTGATTTTTCTTTTATGACATGACTAATAAGGAAATGAAGTACTGTACATATGTACAACCCATATTACATTGCTTGTTCTTTTGGAGAGGGGAGACGTAAGGCAAAGAAGGACAAAAAATTTTGAACACAAAATCTAAGAAAAATGAATGTTGAAAACTATCTTTACATGTATTTGGAAAAATAAAATACTATTGAGGGAAAAGAAACATGTGGATAGCAGTGGTGTCAGTCCTTTCTTTATGGTTACTATTAGTGCTTTATTCGTTTTTTAATAGTAAAAAACCCCACAAACCCACTAATAATAGCAACAGCAGTCTTTAATGTTGGCAATGTACATCCATAGGTGTTACCTTACATGTGCCTTACAACCACTTTGTAAAGTGGCAACTATTGATATTATCCCCGTTTTACTAATGGGGCAGTTAAAGCTTTAAAAGATCCCATGACCTTTGTGTGTCTCAGTCACAGTTTAAACAAAGAGTCTTCCAAGTCCAGAAGTACTTTAGCCTCTGGGAGCAGGAACCTCCTGCAGCCCTCACAGAGGAGTCTGGGTACAGTGAGGTAATACTCAGTATTAAAATTATAAGTATATCCTGCTACTAGGAGGTAAGCTCCATGAATCTAAACTTCATAGAACTTTTGTTGTACTGTTTTGTAGGGAACAGTTTATGAAATTCCAGTTTATAAGGCATAGTAAGTTACTTTCTGAACTCCCATCCACCTTGTTGTGGGACAAACCATGAAATAGGTTTTGTAAGCCAGAAGAAAAGAGGATTCTGTGGATCCTGACAAGTTAGCTTGCTCTCTGAAACCTTGCAGGAAATGGTACTGCTTTCTTTCCCCCTTCAAAACCAGTCACTTTCTATCAGCCTACTTAGAGCTGTGGATGGCTACAACCAGGCTCTTTCTTGAGTCAGCATGATGTATTAATACTTGCTTTTAGGAAATAAGGAATATATAGTTAGGCCTGGAGGGTACCTTAAAGTTTTCTTGTCAAATTCCTATATTTTATAGATAAGGAAATGGAAGTACAGAGACTTAAAAGTAATTTGCTCAAAGGTCACTGATATGATTAAAACAAACAAACAAAAAAACCCACAATGATTTGAATGTAATCCTCAGCCATCTTGGAGGACTCCGGGTACAGTGAGTAAGTCTGCTAATGCTGATATGAAATTCACGCTCAATATCTAATCAAATGCCAAGTCTTGTCTAGTCTATCTTAATAATATCTTTTAAGTGATATTCTCCCCACAGCTATTACACTAACTCAGGCCTAGCATAATCTCTTTCTGAGACATATATAATAGCTTGATTGATCTCTCTGCTTCTAGTCTCTGACCTCTTTAATCCCATCTCCTCCTCACCCCCCAATTCAATTTTATCTTATTTTCAGTTCTTCACTTTCTTCCTCTCAGCAAAATTAAGTAAAATATATACCTAACTATTTCCAAAGGACTATCAAACTGTGCATACCCTTAAATCCAGCAGTGTCAGCACTAGCTCTTTTCCCCAAGGAAATCATCCAGGAGGGAAAAGGATCCACATGTGCAAAAATATTTGTAGCAGCCTTTTTGTAGTGCCAAGAAACTGGAAACTCAGTGGATGCCCATCAGTTGGGGAATGGCTGACTAAATTATGGTACATGAATGTAGTGGAATATTACCATTCTATGAAAAAGGACAAATTCGAAAAATCTGGGAAGATTTACATGAGTAAAGTATGCAGAATCAGGAAAATATTGTATACAGCAACAAGACTGTGTGATGGTCAACTATGATAGACTTAGTTCTCTTCAATTCAAGGATCCAAGGCAATTCCAATACATTTCGGATGGAATACACTATCCACATTCAGTGAGAGAACTACAAAGACTAAATGTGAATCAACTATTATTTTCACTTCACTACTATTTTTTTTTCCTTCTGGTTTCCCCCTTTTGTTCTGATTTTTCTATCAACACGAGTCATATGGAAATATATTAAAAAAAAAAAAAAAATTTATTTACATAACCCAGAAAAAAAAAAAAAAACACAAATTTCTGTACTATCCTTTCTCCCCCCAAAAAAAGACAATGAAGATATGGTTCAGATTGCATTCCCCATCCATCTTTCTGAAGTGAAGAGCATGTTTGCTCAAGAGTTCTCTAGTGTAATCCATCTCTCAGGGATGGAAATATCTCTGCCACAGTCATCATCTTCCCAAGTCACAGATGCTCAAAAACTTTCAGAGCCTCTCTCTAATTAAAACAAACCAGACATCAACTCCTTAGCCTGATGTCTTCTCTGTAAAGTCTCTTGCCTCCCTTGCTTGTATTAGTTCTTTCTTCACTTCTCTTTCTATTATGCTTATGATGTTATATTTTTAATACTATTTAAGTTCCTTGGGGACAGACTGATTCAATTTTATTTCTAAATTCCCAGTGTCTCATACAAAACATGTGTTTACTAAATTTGCTGAATTGAACCTGTTGAATATTTCAACAAGAAAAACCAGTGGAAGTTCTCCTCCTACCTAAACAAAACAAAACAAAACATAAAAACAAAGCAACTTAAGGAAAAGTTCTACTTGCACTGGGTTTTGAAAAAGACAGTGAAGAACCCTCCAGAACCTAGACTATAAGCATTAAGAGGATGCTTAGAACATACAAAAAGCTAGAAAAAGCTGTAGCCTACTGAAATTTCAAGAGTTAAGAAGGTCCAAAAAAGAAACTGAACTCTAAGGAACCATGGAACCCCGAATATGTGAGCTGAAAGAATCCTCAGAACAAAAGCAATAGCACACTAAAGCTGGGGGAGTGAGCCTGCTTCAAACTGACATTTAACTAGTCAAATCACTTCCCTTCTCAGAAATTCATTTTCCTCATTTTCAAACTACTTATAGCTATCATCCCTCATCCCATAGGGATGTGATGACAATGAAGAGGTCCAGAATGATGGTTCTGGGAAGAGCAGTTGGACAGAAAGAATGAATTGATCCCTCAGGCAAGCAAGGAGAAGACCAGTGATCTGTTTAGCTCCAGGTCCCATCCTCTGGGGAGGTGGTCCAGCCTGAATTCCAAGTTATGTTAAACTCCTGAAACCCTCTTTCGGGTATGTAGGGGTCTTGCCATGCCCTCAGAAATTCCAATTATATCTCCAAGGTTAAATTTTCCCTATAAAATCTACATATGGACCATCTCATGGCTGTTGCCTTCCTTTGGGTTAGTCCACCACAGCACTTTGCCCAGTGCTGTTTTTCCCCTTTCTCTTCCCCCATACCGTGTGGTCTCTCCCCTAACACCACTATACTTCCCAACCCCATTTCTTCTCCTTACAGCTAACTCTTCTGGGTTACCAAATCCCTTTCACCTGTCAGCTAAGAGACATGCCTCTTCTTCATCCCGACCCACCACTCTTCAAAAGACCAACCCCAACTTTTGGTGCCTACCATCATCTGGTGACTATATCACCCACATTAACCATGCTTCTCCTGAGTGAGCTGCTGGAGCTGCATGTATGACAGATGACAATAACAATCTCACCCTCATCACCCTCAGTCCAACAATAAAGACAGCTTCCATATACTGAAGGTCTGTAGTGTTGATATGGTCAGGATAGCAATACCTAGTTCAAAATAAACATGTAACAAATTCACAGTGGCCATTCTCTTTGACAAAAGGTAGATATATTTAGGGAAAGAAGTTACAGACAAAATGAATAGATTAGAAATGAAAGGAATACAATAGACAACAGGAATGGTAAAAATGAAATAAGAGTTGGGAGAGCAGATAGTCAGACTAAGGAAAAAGCCAAGTTCTCCAGGGGAGAACTTAAAAGTTACCCATGAAAAAGAAAGAAAATAATCCACAAGGTGGGAGAAAGTCATTGGCTGGTTAGAGTAAGGAGAATGGTGCCATTAGAAGGAAGGAACTATGAAGGAAAGAAAGAGAGTACCTCATAGTAGGCTTAGTCCTGAAGAAAACTTAGCAAAGACTTTTATCATAAGCAGATCTTTTATAGGGGAAATTTACTCTTAAGTGTTTCTCAAGGAGACCAGAGCAATACAGGCGGGAACTCAGATGGAGGAGTCAGGAGCCAGATGTAGTAGACCCTGTCTAAATCCTGCCTAAAGATATGCTAATCAATATCTCCAAACATAGTAGAAAGATATGGGAGAGGTTGGGAGATAGATGATGGGGGTTGCTAAAGAGTTTCTTCCTAGATAGCCTGGGAATTATCTGAAAATAGAGCTCCTTGCTACCATGATTCTTCTCCTGATGGAGCACAACCCTGCTGTAACTTTCAAGAGTTACTGAGAAATTCACTAACCTGTGGCTAATCTAGTGATGACTCTAAGATGATCAACAGGAAACAGGATGCTGAACTGATAACCTGGTTGGATAAGTCACCTCCAACCTCAGATGTTAGAGCTAGAATGAAGCTTAGAAAACACAAGTGCCTTATTGAAAAGTCCTTGCTTAATTAAAGAAAATACATGAGACACAAGCCAACAATGGATAGAACGGTGACCTAGGAAAAGGCAAAAGCAAAAGAATTGTTAATTCTATTGTATGGAATACAATACATAACTCTATTTTATCTTTAAAACAGGTAGGTAGTATAGGCGATAATTATAGTTTCCTTTAATCATCCTCACTCAGCTAGGTGGCTGAGTGGACAGAGCACAGGACTTGGGGGTCAGAGAAGACCAGAGATTAAATCCTGCCTTACACAATTACTTGATGAGGTGGGCATATAGAGTTGCTCAGGTGCAGGGTGAGCAACTCATTTTACATTTAAGTACTTCAGTTTCCTTATCTGTAAAAAATAAATAATTCTAGCACTTCATAGAGGTATTATGGGGTCAAATGAGATAACATTTATAAAGCACTTGATAAACCAGAATCTATATAAAAGCCTCAAGTGAGCCAGTGATTTGATCATAGTCACAAAGCAGGTAGGAATCTCCTTTAGGAACTTTGCCTCCTCTTCTACAAAATGAGGGGGTCTAAAAAGCATAAGACTGGAAGGCTCTCTTTTTAATATAATCAAAAGAATGTCTGAAAGCAAAGCTAACATTCAGAATGAAGATTTCTGGATAAAAGCAAGGAAGCACACCCCCTTTTATTTGGGATCATACCCTTACAGTTGGAAGAAACTTCTGAGAGCATGGTAGTCCAACCAAAACTTCATTCTGCAAAGGAGAAAACCATGTGCAAGGGCAATTATGGGACTTATCTGAGATCTTAGAGAGCCAGGGCTTGAATTCAAGTATCATGAGTCCAAATTCAGCTCACACAGTTCTAGAAAAGTTTGTTAGAACAATAAGATAACAAAACAAAATTGAAAAACCTTGACACAGAAAAAACAAAATTATCCCTGTCTGCAGATGACATCATGTACTCCTTAAAAATGCCAGGGAATCCGCAAAGAAACTGAGATGATTAATAACTTCATAGAGCAGTTGGATACAAATGCATAAAATCACCATCATTTCTGTACAACACTAACAAAAATCAGGAATAATAAGAAAAATCTCGTTCAAAACGTTTAAAAATGTAGAAAATATCTAAGACTATCAAGATACTTGTAAGATGTATATAAACACAACTAAAGAACATTTCTTCTTTTTTCTTTTTTTGCTGAGACTATTGGGGTTAAGTGACTTGCCCAGAGTCACACAGCTAGGAAGTGTTCAAGGTCAAATTTGAACTCAGGTCTTCCTGACTTCAGGGCTGGTGATCTATCCACTGAATCATCTAACTTCCCTTTAAAAACATTTCTTAAAAAGATAAAAGGAAAACAAATATGCAGGGAGCCATTCAGTAATTATACTTAGGCCATCCCAATATAATAAAAATGATGCTACTACCTAAATTAACTTGCAGGATCAGGGTCAGTGTTACTACTATATCAAAGCTGTAGGTAACAAATAAAATTCATTCGGAGGAACAAAAAAAAAAAAATCCAGAACTTCAAAGTAAATTGTAAGAACCATGAGAAAAAATTACAAGCTAAAGGTGTATAGTGTAATTATTAAACTTCAAAATATATTATAAAACAGTTATTAAAATTATTTGGTTTTTGTTTTTTAAAAATAGATCAGCTGATTAGACTAGATATAGCAATAAACAGAAGCAACTGAGAGCAATAAACCCTTTACTTGTCCAATAAACCCAATAATTATTGAGGGAAAGAGTATCTTTTTGACAAAAACTGCTGGGAAAACAAAAAAGCAATGCCTTACAGTACGTACCAAAATAAAAATTTTTAAAAAAGGACATAATTGGAAAAATAAAAAATAAAAAGGAGCAGCTAGGTGGCACATAGGCTCCAGAGTCTGGAGGACTTGAGTTCAAATCTGCCCTCATTTACTAGTTTTGTGATACTGAGCAAGTCACTTAACCTCAGTTGCCTAAAATAATAATAATAATCGGAGAAAAAAATTCAAAGAAAACAAAAGGACCTTTAACAGATTAGCAAGGGAATTTTTTTAAACTCTGATTTTATTTTGACATCTGCATTTCCTCCCTTTCTCTCCCCTAGTTGAGAAAGCAAGAAAAACAAAACAAAAAGCCCTTACTAAGATTTATAATCTGATCTGGCTGATTTCAGAAAAGCCTGGAAAGATTTACATGAACTGATGCTGAGTAAAATGAGCAAAACCAACAGAACATTACACTGTAATAGCAAGATTATGTGATGATCAATTAGGACAGACTTGGCTCTTCTCAGCAATACAGTGATCCAAGATAATTCCAATAGACTTAGAGAATTCCATCTGCATTTAGAGGAACAATAGAGACTTTTTTCTTTTTCTCGAGATTTTCCCTTTTTTGGCATGAATTATGCACATGTATTACCTATATCAGATTGCTTGCTATTTCAGGGAGGGAGGGAGAAATCATGCAACACAAAATCTTAAGATGTGATTGCTGAAAGCTATCTTTGCATGTATTTGGCAAAA
Source organism: Sminthopsis crassicaudata (assembly GCF_048593235.1). NCBI lineage: Eukaryota > Metazoa > Chordata > Mammalia > Dasyuromorphia > Dasyuridae > Sminthopsis > Sminthopsis crassicaudata. The sequence continues at coordinate 57,245,296 of NC_133617.1, read as the reverse complement.
TGGAATACTATTGAGAAATAAAAACAAAAAAACCAACCCAAAGATATATCATCATGCAAAACAAATTCCTACATTGGCCATGTCTCCCAAAAAGTCTCAATTGTTACTTTAACAGGAAAATTATAAAAAGAACATAGGATAAAATTGAAAAGTGTCTGACTTAAAGAAGAGAAAAAAATACTTGGCATCCACTATCACTGATAAAAATCTTATATCAGAGGTATAGAGGGAATTTACATAAATATTTAATGCCAAGAGCCATTCCTCAATAATAAGTGATCAATGAACAATTCCCCAAAGAATTTCAAGCTATAATAACTGCCTTAAAAGCACTAATAGTAAGTGAAATACAAAACAATTCTTAGGTTTCCCCTAACATCCTACAAACTAATAACCCCTCTGGATAGCAGTTTAAAATTATGCATAAAAAGTGATTATCCTATCTATACTTTTTGAACCAGCTATCCCACTTCTGGAGACATACCCCAAGTTAAAAAAAGAGAAAAATATAGATTAAATGCAAACTAAAACAATTACATTAACATTCTTTGTAATAGGTAAGAATTAGAAACAAAGTGGGTGCCACCAATTGGGAGAATGGCTGAAAAAGCGATGACATATGAATATGATAGAATATTACTATAAAGAAATAAGGAATATATGAGGAATTAACAAAGTAAAACAAGCAGAAATAAAAGGATATACATAGGATTTACATAAGAAACCAATTCTAGTGAAATGCAATGATGTTAAAAAAAAAAAAAAAAAAAAAAAAAAAGTTCTGATTTAAGATTTCCTGTCCTAAGTGACCTATAGTAAGAGATTCTTCTTCTTCAGGGAAGAATTCTGAAATCTTGTCAATTATGTGACTAGAAGGACCCTCCAGCAGCTGCTTTTTTCCTATTACATCACACTAACTTTTTTTTTTGAATTAATTTTATAATTATAAATTTTTTTGACAGTATATATGCATGAGTAATTTTTTTGTATTAAAATTTCCAAATTTTCCCCTCCCTCTCTCTACTCCCTCCGCTAGATGACAGGCAATCCCATACATTTTACAAGTGTTACAGTATAACCTAGATACAATATATGTACATCACACTAACTTTTAAATAACTAGGCCCTAAATATGTGTTTTTTAATTTAAACCAAAACAACTGAGAACAATCCGATAAAAAATTACATCAAATTGCACTTATAGGCCTCAGGACACAATGAATCCCTTAATTTCTTCTCTCCCTAAACAGATGCCCAGGGAGATAGCCACATGATTGGTTAAGCATTTGTTTGACATGCTTATCACCCATATTTTGACTTCACTCAGAAAGGGTTAAGGGAATGAGTGAAAGATAAACAGATGAAAGGAAAGCTGAGGTGAGAAGAAAAGGGGGAAAGTTAGTGAAGAGAGAAAGAACAGGGTACCAAAAGAAGTTGTCTTTACCTGCTCTGGCTAGCATCTCAAATTCCGACACAGTCTCGATCAGAGGCTGCATACCTTTAGTCGTCGCCTCAGTGAAGGAAAGCTCCTGGCTCTGATTCTTGGCCATCTGGGTCAATGCTTCAGGGTTGCTCACCCGGGAAGGCTTCAGGAATACCTTTGGTTCAATGTCCAGCTCAAACTGTTTTAAAAAAAGCAGCAGCGGCAGCAAAAGAGTTAGCAAAGACTTGCAAATTAATAATACAATCCTGGGAAGGATGTAGTCCACCCTTACAAATGAGGATAGTTAGAGTCTGAGAAGAGAAATGGCCTGTGATGATGGTGAGGATAATACCAAGATTCAAACCTCAGCCAACTAACTCCAAAGCCACAGTTTTTTTGTTTTTGTTTTCAAACTGTAATCTAAAGGGACTTGGATCACTATTGCAAAAACACAAATGTGAATAAAGTGGCCCAAAACCTCAGTATTGCTTTGGGACCAAGAGAAGTACTATTCTTGTCAGGGATAACTACTCCCTGAGGACTTAAGGATATTCAAACAACATTAAATGAACCAAATTCTTTACTGGGCTGATCCAACTGCAAGATGTTGAGCATGAAGTCAAAATGAATGCTTTATGTACCAATGACTGATTGTTGTCCTTTGTTTTCAAAGAAGACCAAAATGATATCACTCTGTTAAAATCAAGTTAAAGTATGTTCTACTGTGGCTGATTAGACCAATACGAGCTCAGAATGCTCTGTCACATGAACCAATAAAACACTGTCAAAGACCTAAGTCCAAATTGAAGAACTGATTGACTAAAACTAAAGATTAAATGAGATAATATATGTAAAGCATTATGTAAACATTAAAGCTCTCTATAAATATTAATTATTATAATCCAGAATTCTTTATGACAGTATTAGGCCAAATACATGGGCCTATAAAATTAGACAGTTGGACTAAGTTATCTCTAAGTTCTATGATCCTAAGACTTCTGACAATAACAGCTGACATTTCCAAAGTTTTTTACAAGTGTTTTCTGTATATACTATTTCAACCTCACAATAGTCTTGTGAAATAAATAGGAAACACAAATATTATTAGCACCTTCATACTCTTTCAAACATATTAACTCCAAGGCTTTTTTTTTTTGTTATATTAAATTACTTATAAATTATGCCATGGAAAAGTAGTGGTAGTTATTATGCTAAAAGTTTTAGGGGAAAACTTAATTTTCTCTCAGACAGCAGAGTTCCCAGTGTGGAAGAAAAAAAAAAAATCCAAAGGAAAATGAAAAGGCTTTTTTCTGAATTGTCAGTCAAGAAGAAACTATTCACCTAGAGGAAAATGGCAAGGATCTACTCAATCCCCCTGGTAAGCAGAGGATCTTTGGAAGGACTGCAGCTTACAATGAAGCTTAATACAACTTTACTAACAACTTCTATACCCAATGACTTTAGTTGTTCTCATGGAGGCAAGAAGAGGAAAAGTCTAATTCTTCTTCCATGTGACATTCGGATATTTAAAAACAGTAATTCCACCTCATTAAGATGGTCAAAAGACAAATATAATGAAAAGCACATTAAACTTGGGACAACAAATACTGAAATTTGAGAGTGGTGGCCCTGTCACTTATTTTGTACGATAATCAAATCACTTCAATTTCCCCATCTATAAAATGGGGGTTAATAACACATGTACTTCCTAATTTATAAACTGATGTGCTGCAGAAATATTGAGTTATCATTCAGAAAGATTATGAGCCACCAAATCCTTTTCAGAAAATGATCTTTCTTAAAGGGATAACATTCAATTGGATATATACTTGGTGAAGTAGAAAGAACTAGAGCAGGGACTGAAGTTCAAGTGCTGATACTGTACCTTTACACTATTTCTTCCCCAATCCTAGAAGTCCTCTAAAAGTAGAATACCTCTACTTCAGTCCCTCTCCTCCTTTAAGACAAAGCTCAGTCATCTTCTGTGTGAAGCATTGGCTGAATTCTCCCAACTAATGCCTGCCTTCTTAAACAATCATGACTTTCACTAATTTTTCCCCATATCTGCATCAATTTACTTTATATTTATGCTGTGTATATTCTTATATACCAGTTCTGGAATCAGGAGGCCCCGAGTTCAAATCTAGTCTCAGGATTCCTAGGAAGGAACACTTCTGAGCTGTGTGACACATGGCAAGTTACTTAACCCCAACTGTCTTGCGCCCCCCCACCCCCACAAAAAAAAGGGCAAATAAGGACTTTGTCATTCTTTATATTTGTATCCTCAGCACCTGGAACAAATGGTGCCAAAAAAACAAACAAAACAAACAGCATGAGACAGTAGTACTGGAAAAATTCTTGTTGATATATACAAGGTATCATTTTTTAAATTCTTGTTGCCAGGTGTGGTGACACATAACTGTAATCCTTGCTCCTAGGGGACAAGGCTAGTAGATGGCTTGAGTCTGAGAGTTCTAAGCCTCAGTAAGGCTAAAACCAACCAGGTACCTGTTTGCATTAAGTCCCTTACCACTAAGATAAGTCTTAAGGAGTGAAGGGCCACCAGGCTGCCTAAGGAGGGACCAGCCCAGGTGGGAAATACAGAAATGCAGGTTAAGGCTTCTGTACCAAACAGTGGTAGGACTGAACCTCTGAGTAGCTGCTATATTTCCAGCCTAAGAAGGGTGAGATAGGAAAGGGGGAGGGGGGAGGGAGAGAAGGAAAGAGAAGAGGCAAAGAGAGCCTTCAATACAACCCTGCTTTTCCTTTGACACTGTGACCACCCTGGCACAGACCCTCATCACCTGCCATTTACAACAGGTTACTGGTGAGTCTGCCTACAAGTTTATTCACACTCCAATCCATCCTCCATTCAATTATCAACCTGACCTTCTTAAAGTGCAGTTCTGGCCATGTCACTCCCCCACTCAATAAATTCCAGTGCGCTCTCTTACCACCTCCACCACCCCCACCACCTCCAATATCAAATATAAAAGCCTTTGTCTGGTATTTCAGTCAGTCTTACTGCATGTACTCTGCAATCCAGTGCCAATGGCCTCCTTTCTTTCCCCCAACAAATGATACTATGTTTCTCAAGTGTGGCTTTCCTCTATCTCTAGAATGCTCTCTCTCCTTATCTCCACTTTCTGGCTTACTTCAAGTCCTAGCTAAAATATACTTCTTGCAATCAGCCTTTCCTTATCCTCCTTAATACTAGTATCTTCTCTCTGTTGATTGTCTCCAATTTATTCTATCTACGACTATATATAGTAATCTGTATGTTGTCTCCCACATTAAAATTATATAAGTTCCTTGAAAACACTACCAAACACGTTGTAGGAGCTTAATTAATGCTTGCTATGCTTTATAAATGTTGACTATATACATGACTATGGGCAAATCACCTCTCTTTAGGCCAGCCTCTCCATATTTAAAATATTTGTTTGAATTAGATTATAACCAAATTCAATTCTAGTTCTTAAAAAAAATTCTAATATGTTTTTCTGGGGGGGAAACCTCAGTTGCCATTGTGGTAACCTGGTTCAGCTTACCTTGACTGAGCTGTTCTCAAACATCTCTACTGTCATTTCATCATCGTCTTCCTCCTCCTCTTCTTCCTCAGACTCTATCACCATGCCTGGGAAGCTTTCAGCATCACAAAACTGGAGGAAGATGGGAGCTCGGCTGGAGTTGTGTTGAATTTCTACTCGGAGGATACCATCTCTGGGCCACTTGTCTCGCACATGTTCCAAACAATTAATAGGGGTGCGAGAGAAGGCAATGTGGATATAGGCCAGGATGAAAAGCACAAAGAGTGCCTATAAACATCAGAAAACAAGAAGAAAACCAAAGTCAATAATCATATTTATTTCAATCCAGTCCAACAATCATGTATTAAGTGGTATGACATATAGGGCACTGTTTTAGTGTTGAAGGCACTATAAAACTAAATAAGTATGACCTTGACTCCCTGGAAAATACCTTAGTCCAATCAAAAAAAAGGGAGAGAGAGATGAAATTAACATATGCTTAGTCTCATAGAATAAGGTTGCAGGAGGCAGATATAGGCTTGAAGCTAACTAAAAGTAGAACTGGCCACACTGGGACTTAATGAATTCTCCATCCATTAGAGGACCTCAAACAAAGGAGAGATAATCACTTGTTGAAGAAAAGATCACTGTACAGGCTAGACTAGATGACTTCCTAAAGCTGATGTGCCATAAGTAAAATACGGCTGACATCCCGAAGGACTCCTTTTCATAGTCTAGTAGGATTAAGATTTAAAATTAAGTGCATAAGATCCAAGGAAAGTAGGATTATTTCCTACTAAGCAATCATGCAAAGTTCCTGGAAGAGGTGCCATCTGAATTTCTCTTACATTGAACAGGCAGAGATGGAGGTAGGGTTGAGGAGCAAGCATATTTCAATAGAATAGAAAAGCATGAGCAAATTCAAGGATGGGAAAGAACACTTGTTGTCCAGGGAACAGTGAATGAACCGTGTCAATAGGATCAGTTTAATGAAAGAAGAATGTGAGATGAGACTGAATAGCCATGCTGGCACTAGATTATGAAGGGGTTCAATTCTTATTTTATTCAGTAGACTAAAGAGAGCCACTGAAGTATTTTGAATAGACAAGGGTCATGATTAGAAGTATTTACAAATTAAATCAGTCTTGAGGTACAAGTATTATATAATTAGCAACATGTCTAAACTTGGCACTTCAAAATAAAACACTATAACACAATAAAGGAATTTAGTTTTTAAAAGGCAAAAAAAGTATGAGAATCAGGTCATAAACATAGAAAGGAAACAATATAGAGTACTGTTGGTTTATCTGACTTGGAAAGAGGATCTGAGTGACTTCACTAACATCCCAAATATCCTTACGTTTAAAAAAAAAAAAAAAAAAAGTAAGTTACCTCAAAGGGATATCTATTGTGAGAAAAGCTTAATAGAAATGAAAAATACTGCTGACACATAAAATATTATCCAGAATTGTTGTGAATAATCACAGTTTGGCCTTACCTCAAATCTAAACTTGTGTTGGGTTAGAGAACAAAAGTAGAAGTAAAAGGGGTTGGGAATTAAGGGAAAGAAGAAAAGGAGACTTCAACAAGACACAATTCAGCTCGACTCTGGAAATAATGTCCCAACAATCCTAGATGTACAAAAGTCAAAAAGGCAGTTTCAGTAGACAGTGAGAATGAAGGTCTGTAAAGATAATGCCAGAAGTTATACACACTTCACTGGGTTATTGTGCTTCAAAAGATATGTAAACAATTTTGCAAACTTCAAGGTACTAAAGATACCTTATTATAAAGGTTAGTTATGATAAAAGTAGGAGGTTGATGATCACTTTCTGGGGAAGTTACACACTGAATCCATGATCAGGATAGAGGTTAAGCCAACTTTTGAAGTCCATTTCAACTTAAAGTCTATGATTTAAAAAAAAAAAAAATTTTTTTCAAGAGAGTCATCTAAGAGTCAAAAACCAAAGCTGTTGTTTATTCCTATTTCAACAACCACAGCTACTGGGGATGAACTACTTCTACAAGCTTATAGCTTCAAGACTGAACAAAAAGAAATTGCCTCATTGCTCTCTTATACTAGAGAACAAAGATTTTATAATGCAGCTTTGACTTCCATGATAGCAATGTCTGATGACTTTGAAATGATGAATTTGCTTACAGTTATAAGCATGATGAGGCTTTATCCAGTTCTCATGGAATGGATGGCATTAAGATCCTTGTAGAATTTCAGGATGAATCCATTCCCTTTATCAAAATACCACAAATACAGGCCAATAAAAAGCAAAAGGGCAAGAGCTTTACCCCTAGGAAAGAACATATGCTTTGTGCATATTTTCTCTAATCATAAAGATCTCTAGAATGGAAAGGAGTTCTTCTGAACAACCAAGCTATAACTAACATAATTCTTTGCTAGCAAATGTGTTTCTAATAAACTCTGTGCTGACTTGAGAAGACTTCTTGTGAAGTACATAGGGCCAGTATTGTCAGCTATATTTTATAGAAGAGGAAACTGAAGTTCAGAGAAAAAAGTGACTGTTTCAAAAAGAAAATGGCTAAGCAAGGAGTCAAAACAGTAATCTTTGTAGTAAATGCACACCATCTCAATCAACAGGTATTTATTGAATGCCTACTAAGTGTTCATTACTGTGCTGCTTGCTGTAACTCTAAGTGTCTGGGGAGAAAAAAGTAAAGGACCATGTGCTTGTTGGGACTAACAGAAGACACATGTCGCATGAGTTCTAGTCCCAGCTCTGCTACTGTCTTGGGAAAGTTAATTCCTTTTGCTGAGCCTCAGTTCTGTCATCTATAAATCCTAATACTGACAGCACCGATGCCTCACGTGATTGTTCTGTAAATCAAAGGATAATAGGTTTAATATGAGGAGCTATGGTACTAAAAAATACTGGCTCTCAAAAAGCTACCCAGATTGTATGAAACTTATATTTCTAATAACCTTGGCAGGTCACAAATTTTCAGAAAGTTGCACTTGCAATGGCATGTACTTACACAGATTCCCAACTCTCCCACATCAAGAGATAGCTGAGATTCCTCAGAGCAAATAATACTGAGCTACCACGAGCAGAAGAAAATTGAGAAGCACTGCAACAAAGTGTTACATGAATGCCAGCTATTATTAGTATCATTGCATGAAGAAGCTAATACTCTTAAATTGTAACTGAATTCTTCAAAGCTAACACTGTATGAGGCTTCACACCATACAGATTTGATTAACTTGCCCTGGTACTGTGTGACAATGGTGCAGTCACAATCTCTGAGCCTCAGTTTTACCTTCCCTACTTAGAAATTATGCCCAAATCCCACATGCAGAAGATAACCTCTCCTTTCCTTCTCTAATACCATCCTTTACTACCTACCAACTGCCCTTTCCCCCATACCAGTCATTGTATTCATGTGTCAATCCCTTACATTCCTTGATTTGTGTGTATTCACACACACATACATATATATACATAGACACACATACAACTTGTACAATAATGTTTGCACACTGGCTTTCCCATTAGATTTTGAGCTCCTTGAAGGCTTTGTTTTTGCCTTTGTATTGCTAGTAGTGCCTGGCACAAAGCAGATGCTTAAAAAATGCTTGCTGGTTTAACTTAATCTTCTCTACAACATTCATGGCAAGTGGTCAACCAACCTTAATCAAAGATTTCCAATAAAAGCTATTCCTTTTTTTTTTTTTTTTGTGCTGAGCCAATTGGATTTAAGTGATTTGTCCAGGGTTATACACAGCTAGGAATGTTAAGTGTCTGAGGCCAGATTTGAACTCAGATTTCAGGGCTGGCTCTCTATCCACTGCACCACCTAGGTACCATGAGCTATTCCATTTTTAAAAAGCTCTAATTGAACACCATATACCAAGATAAGATCAAAATGGGTCCATGATTTAGGCATAAAGAGGGAGATAATAAATGGATTAGAGGAACAGAGGATAATCTACCTCTCAGACTTGTGGAGGAGGAAGGAATTTATGCCCAGAGGAGAACTAGAGATCATTATTGATCACAAAATAGAAGATTTTGATTACATCAAACTAAAAAGTTTCTGTACAAATAATACTAATGCAAACAAGATTAGAAGGGAAGTAACAAATTGGGAAAATATTTTTAAAAACAAAGGTTCTGACAAAGGTCTCATTTCCAAAATATATAGAGAACTGACGCTAATTTATAACAAATCAAACCATTCTCCAATTGATAAATGGTCAAAGGATATGAACAGACAATTCTCAGAGGAAGAAATTGAAACTATATCCACTCACATGAAAGAGTGTTCCAAATCACTATTGATCAGAGAAATGCAAATTAAGACAACTCTGAGATACCACTACACACCTGTCAGATTGGCTAAGATGACAGGAACAAATAATGATGAATGTTGGAGGGGATGTGGGGAAACTGGGACACTAATACATTGCTGGTGGAGTTGCGAAAGAATCCAGCCATTCTGGAGAGCAATCTGGAATTATGCCCAAAAAGTTATCAAACTGTCCATACCCTTTGACCCAGCAGCGCTACTACTGGGCTTATATCCCAAAGAAATACTAAAGAGCGGAAAGAGACATATATGTGCCAAAATGTTTGTGGCAGCTCTTTTTGTAGTAGCTAGAAACTGGAAGATGAATGGATGTCCATCAGTTGGAGAATGGTTGGGTAAATTATGGTATATGAAGGTTATGGAATATTATTGCTCTGTAAGAAATGACCAGCAGGAGGAATACAGAGAGGCTTGGAGAGACTTAAATCAACTGATGCTGAGTGAAATGAGCAGAACCAGAAGATCACTGTACACTTCAACAACAATACTGTATGAGGATGTATTCTGATGGAAGTGGAAATCTTCAACATAAAGAAAAACCAACTCACTTCCAGTTGATCAATGATGGACAGAGGTAGCTACACCCAGAGAAGAAACACTGGGAAGTGAATGTAAATTGTTAACACTAATATCTGTCTGCCCAGGTTACTTATACCTTCGGAATCTAATGTTTATTGTGCAACAAGAAAATGATATTCACACACATGTATTGTATCTAGACTATATTGTAACACATGTAAAATGTATGGGATTGCCTGTCATCGGGGGGAGGGAATAGAGGGAGGGGGGGATAATTTGGAAAAATGAATACAAGGGATAATATTATAAAATATATATATATAAAAAAAAAAAAGAAAATTTTAGAACTGCACTAAAAAAAAAAAAAAGAAAAGAAAGAAAAGCTCTAATTGCATTTAGTGTTTCTTACATCAATCCTAAATCTATTTCTTTGAAACTTCTCCCCACTGCTCCTAATTTTGTTCTCTGGGCCCAAGCAAAACAAGACTAGTCCCCCTTTCAATTGGAGGAACAAGTGGAAGTTTAAAGTTAAAATGCTTAAAGAGAAAATGATAAAGTTTTCAATTTTCTCTGAGGCAAAATGACAAGAGTAGAAAGAGTGCTGAGTCTGAAACTGTGTGACTAGGCTCCTTCCTCCCCTAAAATGACTAAAACTGGATTAGACAATTTCTAAGGTCCCTTTCAGCTCCAAATCAACCACAAAAATAACCACAGATAATTAAGTTTTTATTATGCACCAGGCACTATGCTAAGCAATAGGGATAACCATGAAAGGTAAAACCAGGCTCTATTCTCTAAGGGCTCACATACTAATGGGACAAACAACAACCCTTATTCCAGGTAGTCTATGATACATTGGAGGAAAGCAAAACAATAACTGGGAAAAGAATTTATAGAATTTAAGGTTTGAGCTGAGTCTTGAAGGAAGTAAAGGAAGGCAAGAGGTGGAGATGAAGGAGAATACTGCAATTAAGGAAGACAGCTAGTGAAAGGACAAAGAATGGGAAGATAGAGTGATATATTTGAGGGACAGCAAGAAAACCACTATTATTGGATCAGAGCATGTAGAAGGCAATATAGTGAAAGAAAACAAGAAAGGCAAGAAGGGGCAAATTAGGGAAGAACTTTCAATGTCAGAGGATTTTATGCATGATACAGAGTTAATAGGGATCAAGTAAAATTTATTGAATAGGGTACTAATATAGTCGGACATGCATATTGGGAAGATGATTTTGGCAAGTGAGTATAGGATGGAATGGAATAGGGAGACTTGAGATGGGAAGACCAAGCTGCTTGCTATTGTAATATTCCAGGCATGAGTTGATGAAAACCAGAATTATGGCTATATCCTTTCACCCCCCTAATAACAGTCCTCTTTTAGATGCCCTTTAGCTTGTTAATGTCTGGCCCAAAGCATGTCCCCTCACAAAAACAAAAACAAAACCCATAACATTCTAGATGTGTTCTGATCATTGCAGACTATTGCAGGAGTATCAATTCCCTTGTTCTGGACACCATGCCTCTCTTGATGCAGTGGTAAATAGCATTAAATTTTTTTGGTTGTAAAGTTATTCATTTAGCTCATTTTAATACAGTGACTCATCAAAACTCACAGGTCTCTTTTCATGATCCAAAGTAAGAAAGTATGAAGTGGCAAAACAAAGACCAGAACATGGATTTCCAGCATCCCGGCTATGGTTTTCACCTCTAGATTATGTTCCAAGCATATGATACATACTATCTTTTATATTAAGAAAGGATACTTATGATTTGTCACCAATGTGTCAGTAAGAAAAAAGCCATTCATTCTGTTGTTGCTACAGTTGGCAGGGCCAAACAGATTCCTTTGCTATTAGTAGTTACCTCTTAGCAATAGATGTCATTTCAACTAAACTTACTCTTCACTCACTGGAGTAACCCATAAATTATTAATGGTCTTTGATCAATTTCTAGCTTTCTTGAATTCTCTGAAGCATTTGACACTGTTGATTATCTCATCCTTTTGGCCACTTTACTCTCTGGGTTTTTGTGACATTATTTTCTTGGTTCTCATTCTACCTGTCTGCACACTCCTTTCTTTGCTGGATCTTCACCCACATTATACCTACTACACAGACGCTTCTGTTGTTGGTCCTCTTCCTTTTTCTCTATATGCTGGGTGATCCTGTGAACTCTCATGGATTCAATTAGATGTGCATCCAACACCAGTCTACCTCTTTTCCAGTAAAACAACTAGACATTTCAAAATGGAGAACTGGTAGACATCTCTAACGGAATCTGTCTAAAATAGAACTAATCTTCCTCCTCACCCCAAGCCATACCTTCCTTCTAAATATTTCTATTTCTGTGAAGGCAGCACCATTCTTCCAGTCTCTTTGGTTTATAACCTCTCTGACCTTTCACTCTCCCACATCTTATGTATCTAAGTCTAGTCAATTCTATATCTAACCAATATGACAAACACTTGCTAAGTAACTAAAATACTCGGAACCAGGAATATAACTCCAAAAAATAAACACTACTTACTCCTTAAGAAACTTACATTTTATTAGGAGAAAAAAAATAATCCACACACAGGGTTAATCTATTGGATTTCTTGCTGCCTAGGGGAGAAAGAGAGGGGGAAAAGAGGGAGAAAAATTTGGAACACAAAGTTTTGAATGTTTTAAACTATCTTTGCTTGTATTTGGAAAAATAAGCAGCTTTTTTTTTTAAAGGTATAAATTCGCAGATAAGTAAATAAAGGTAAACTGAAGGAGGACTAGCCATAACAACTAGGAACTCAGGGAAGGTTTCATACCTTTTGAAATCTGAAGGAAAATGGGGATTCTGAGAAGTACATTCCAGGTAGGAAGGAAAGCTTGTACAAATGCACAGAAACAGGAGATCAAATGATGAATTTGAGTAATATCAATGCTGTATGATCTACATAAAAAGGAATAGTATGGAATAAGACTGTAAAGGGAAATTAGAATCAACTTGTTAAGGGCCTCAAATGAAAAGCTAAGTGTATGTTAAAATGTAACCAATTATGGACACTTCTGTAGATTTGAGAAAGCACTAAAAACACATGGCAGCAGAATCAAGTCTCTTGGCTCTACAACTACCTGATATCTCAGATTTGTGATGTCATTTAGACTTTACCCTCGACTTCAAGCAGTAAAGAATTTAAGGTCTATCCTTCTCTTGCTCTTCTAGCTGTCAGGTAAGAAAATGTTAATCTTTGAGTTGGTTCAGCTTTGCTTTCCCAAGAACAGGTTCTGCTTACTCACTAGAGGGAAAAACCCATACAAGGCTACAGTTTGAGTGTTAGATTCTTTAACTATTCTCAGTAGAAGGGACATCTGACATACCATTAATGAGCACCTCATACTTCCCTGACAATGGTTACATGAAACTTTTCTACAACAGAACAGAAGCAGGGATATTTATCTTTGGTGTAATCAAGAGACCTTAACAGGTTTTTAGCATTTCTATCATTTGTTCTAACTTTCTCTGCCATCCTTTAATGCAGTGGTTGTTTCTTATGCTCAAACTCTATCTTCCCAAGAGACAGGTTAGAGACCACACTTTAACAATAAGTCTCTGGAGGAGACCGTAAAGATCACCAAGTCCAATCCTTTTTACAAATAAGGAAACTAAATCTCAGAGTTAGTCAACAATTATTTATTGAACATATGTATCAAGCATAGTGCTAAAAAGTAGGGACACACACACAAAAAGCAAAAAACTGTTTCTGCCCTCAAGGAGCATACATTCTAAAGAGGGAAACAACATATAAATAATTAAGCACATGGAAAATATATCTACGGAGTAGATCAGGGTAATCTGTAAAGGGAAGGCATTAGTAGCTGCTGAAGCAGGTGTCCTATAGGAGATGGGATTTGAGTTGAGTTATACAAGAAGGCAGAGAAACTGGGGGTGGGGAAGAGAGGGCATAAAGGGAGAGCATTCCAGGCATAAGGGACCTATCAGCACAAAGGCTCAGAGAAGGAAATGTTACATCATATTTGAGAAACTGCAAACAAGTCAGTGTAGCAACCCAGTGGCTATAAAGAAGAAAAAAAGTAAGAAAGTTGTAAGGATAAGAAGGAGACAAGTGACATGCTGAAGGTCACAAAGTGAGTTAGAACTAGAACTAGTAAAAAATAAGAGAGGAGGCAAAAGAGTGAGACAGCAAAGTCTTCCCTGCTTCAACATCTTTAGGAATTTCACAGCACCACAGGAGGCACACAATGAGTGCTGAACAAATATATGAACTGAATGTAAAGGATACAAAAGCTGGAAAGGGTCAAGAACATTGCAAGAGAAGAATTAGGGACTAAAACGTGAAGAAATAAAGGAGTGCAGTAAAGGGAGAAAATTAAGGAACTAGCAGTGTTTTGAATAACAACTCACACTTCTGGATTTCCAAGTACTTTCCTTGAAAGTACTTAATCTTGAAGTACCCCAGACTACCAACTTTTCTATCTAAATGGAAACTATTATTATATCTAATTTAACTTTCACATTTCTGCTGGGAAGGTGGGGCAGGTATCACTTCCAATACAGGGGAAATGAAGCTCAGTAATGGTCAGGTCCAAATTCTGTCACTAATTATTTGATTTGGGCCAATTTTTTAAGCTTCAATTTTGTTAATTGTAAAATGAAGGTACTGAACCTTAAGACTTCTAACCATGTCTCTTCCAACTCCTACCATGCTTATCCCTTTGCCTTTGGCCCTCTATTCTACCTCTGATATTCTATGATTGTTAGGTTGCTTCCTTCCTCCTGTTCTGGGTTTTGAAACAGAATTATCTGCTAATGTTTGGGCCACATTAAAGAGAGCATCAAAGCCTCTGGGATCATTAAGATAAATAGGACAGATACCAGAGGCCACAGAGAAATCTAAAAGAAAGCATTGTAGAGTATTGCACATCTCCCCAGAGATGGCTAGAGAGTCTCAGACAAACATACTGCTGAGGCAATGTTTTTAGGAAGGGCAAGGATATTAGCAAAAACAAACATAACCTCTACCTCCACCACAAATCATCTCCTTTCCAGAGAGAAGAGTTTACCCTTAGTTACAACAGTCCTTTACTGGATCATAAATATGAATCTAGAAGAGCCATTAAATCTAATCCAATCTCTTCTTTTACAGATGAGAAAACTAAGACTCAAAGAAGTTGAAGACCTGATCCAAAGTCACATAGCCAAGTTCTTTCCACCAGGCCGGCTATAATCATGTCCTAAGGCTAAATATGGATTGTTCTATGCAGTGAGAAAGCCTTAAGATTTAGTTAGTGATTGACAAAAATAAAAATAAATTCCAGGCAACTAGATGATACAGATCCTGGAGTAAGGATGACCTGAGTTCAAATCTAGCCTTAGACACTTAACACATATTAGCTTTGTGATCCTGGACAAGCCCTCACAAAATAAATAAATAAAAACAAAAACAATAAATAAATAAATAAAATAAGAGTTAGTTATTCAGAAGCAGAACCAAAGATGGAGAAGAAAAGGCAAGGTTTTGTCTGACATCTTTCCTCCAAACAATTTTAAATAATGCTATAAAACAAATGATGGAATGGCAGAATTCACAAAAGGATGGGGTGAAATAATTTTCCAGTCCAAAACAACTTAGAAAGTTGGCAAGAAAGATTTGTTGTACCAAGTGGAGCTCGGTTTGTACAGGCCCAGCAAACCAGCAGCAGGACTTGGAGGCAACTGAATAAAGGGACAACAGTGGCAGTTTCTGGATCTTTTTGTCTACAGATGGTAATAGGGAGAAAAAACAGATCAGAAAGAGATTGCAGAAATCCTTTTGTTGGCATCAGGAACAGGACTTTTTTGGGTGCCTATATTTGGATCTGGGTCATAGTCCTAGTTCTCAGGCCCAGGGCAAAGAGCAGGAACATCACTAAACACCAGAACTTGCAGCCACAGGGAGCTGGGATCTTGATTACAAGGCAGAAAAGAGTGCTTGTCACCACTCACAGTTCAGAGTATAACTCAGGAAAAGCAGTTAACACATCTCTTCATAGGTCATACCGCTTTAGAAGAACAAAAAAGTTGCAGGTCCCCAGACTTATCTCTGAAAACAGCTGAACAAAAAACCTGAAGCTTGGGACAGTGTTCCCTCTATTCCAGAAGCAGAGCCCCACTTCAGTACCGAGTAAAAGTCAAGAAATAGGCTGAAAAAAGGATCAAACAGCAGAAGGAGATCTTGACTATCGAATGTTACTATAATAACAGGGAAGATCAAAGCCCAAACTCTAAAGGCAACAAAGTTCAAACTGCTACATCAAAGGCCTCCAAGAAAAATATGAATTGGTCTCGGGCCAAGAAAGAACTCAAAAAAGATTTTAAAAATCAAGAGAGGTAGAAGTTGGGGAGAGAAGCCATTAATTTTTTTTTTTAATGAATAATGAAAAGAGAGTCAATAGCTTGATAAAGGAGGCACCAAAAAATGAAAATAACACCTTAAGAAAACATAATAGGCCAAATGGTAAAAGAGGCTCAAAAATTTAATGAAGAGAAGAACACCTTAAAAAGCAAAACTGGCCAAATGGAAAAAGAGATACAAAAATTAATTGAAGGAAACAAATTTTCTTAAAAATATGATTGACCAAAAGTAAAAGGAAATACAAAAGCTCAATGAAGAAAATAATGCCTTACAAATTAGAATTGGACAAATGGAAGCTAATGATTTTATGAGATAACAAGAAACAATAAACTAAAATCAGAAGAAAATGTGAAATATCCCAATGGAAAAACAACTGGCATGAAACATAGTTCCAGAATTTTAAGAATTTAAGTATTGTTGGATTACTTGAAAGCCATGATCAAAAGAGAGCCTATTCATCATCTTTCACAAAATTATCAAGAAAAACTGCCCTAGTATTCTAGAACCAGAGTAAATTAGAAATTGAAAGTATCCACCAACCACTTCCTAAAAGGGATCCTAAAATAAAAACTCCCAAGAATATTATTATAGCCAAATTCCAGAGCTCTCAGGTCAAGAAAATGTAAACAGCCAAAAAGAATCAATTCAAATATTGTGGAGCCATAGTCGGGATCATATAAGACCCAGCAGTTTCTATATTAAAAGACCAGAGGGCTTAGATACAATATTCTCAAGAGCAAAAGAACTACAATTACAATCAAAAGAAACGTACCCAGCAAAACTGAGTACAATTGTGGGGGAGGGAGAGAGAATTGAAATTTAATGAAATAGAAGAAATCCAAGCATTTCTGATGCAAAGAGCAGAGCTGAATAGAAAATTTAATTTTCAAATACAAGATGCAAGAAAAACATAAAAAGGTAAACAGAAAAGAGAAATCATAGGGGATTCAATAAGATTAAACATTTCTACATAAAGAAGATACTTATGTTTGGAGAGACTTACATGAACTGATGCTGAGTGAAATGAACAGAACCAGAAGATTGCTGTACACTTCAACAACAATGCTGTATGAAGATGTATTCTGATGGAAGTGAATATCTTCAACATAAAGAAGATCCAACTCACTTCCAGTTGATCAATGATGGACAGAAACAACTACACCCAGAGAAGGAACACTAACAATGTAAATTGTTAGCACTACTGTCTATCTACCCAGGTTACTTATACCTTTGGAATCTAATACTTAACGTGCAACAAGAAAATTGGATTTACACACATATATTGTATCTAGGTTATACTGTAACACATGTAAAATGTATGGGATTGCCTGTCATTTAGGGGAGGGAGGGGAAAATTTGGAAAAATGAATACAAGGGATAATGTTATAAAAAAAAATTACTCATGCATATATACTGTCAAAAAATTTTATAATTATAAAATTTTAAAAAAAGAACAAAAGATACTTATAACTCAAAAAAACTTTCTTACTATGGCAGTTAGAAATATATATATATAGACAGAGGACACAGGTATGAATCAATATGAAGAGATATTTATCTAAAAAAGTAAAGGGGTAAGAAAGAGGAATGCACTGGGAGAAGGCAAAAGGAGAGATAGAATGGGGTTAAATTATCTGACATAAAGGAGCTTTTACTGGGGAGGAGAAGATTGGGGGGAGGGGTGGCACTTGATCCTTATTCTCATTAGAATCGGCTCAAAGAGGGAATAAATAACATCCATACTCAGTGGGGTATAGAAATTTGTCATACCATACAGGAAAATAAGAAGAGAAAGTGATAAAGTGATTTCTAAAAAGGGGGGGGAGGAGAAGGAAGAATGGAAAAGGTAAAAGTCAGAATAGATAGGTTGAAAGGAAAGTAAGATAAACTGGGATGGGGATAATAGGACAGAAGGAAATACAGAAATAGTAATCATAACTGAAAAAAATTATAGCAAGTTTCTCTAATAAAGAGATCATTTCTCAAATGTATAGGAAACTCAAATAAGAGCTAAATGATTAAACGAAATGAACAGAAATTTTCAGATGAAGTAATCAAAACTATCTGTGGTCATATAAAAATGCTCTAAATTGCTATTGATTAGGGAAATGCAAATTAATATAACTTGAATTGTCACCCCCACATTCATCAGATTGGCTAATATAACAGAAAAGGAAAATGACAAATGTTGGATGGGATGTGGGGAAACTGAGATGCTAATGCATTGTTAGTGAAATTGTATACTGATTCAATCATTCTGTACAATAATTTAGAATTATGCCCAAAGAGCATAAAACCATGTATACCTGTTGACCAAACAGTACCACTACTCCCAAAGAGATTAAAAACAAAAAGGAAAAGGACCACTATGTACAAAAATAACTACAGCAGTTCTTTTGCTGATGGCAAAGAACTGGAAACTGAGGGGACACAACTTATTGTATCTGATTATGAGGGAATAATATTGTGTTATAAGAAATGACCAGAGGATGTTCTCAGGAAAACCTTGAAACACTTACATGAACTGATACAAAGAAAATGAGCAGAACCAGAGAGAACATTGTATATATTATCAGTAATATTATGATGTTCAATTGTGAATGATTGGTATTCTCAGCAATACAATGATCCAAGAAATGAAAAATGTTATTAATGTCCAGTGAAGACCTGATGAGGTCTGAATGCAGAGTGAAGCATATATATTTTCCTTGATTTTCGGGGGGGGGGGGGTCTATTTTCTTTCACAACATGACTCACATGGAAATATTTTGCTTGACTATATCCTATGTAAAATTGTTTTCCTCTCGATGAGGGGTGGAGGGAAGGGAGAAAGAATTTAAAACTCAAAAAACCATTTTTAAAACTAATATTAAAAGGGTTTTTACACGTAACTGGGGGGAAATAAAATATTAAATTAAGTGTTTTTAAAGATCTAGTTATTGAAAAAAAAAAATCTAGTCTATGACTTAAAAACAAACCAAAGATTTTAAATGAAACCTAACCACAAGCTCAGCTCTACTATCAATTCTTACAGACCCTGAATAGATATAACCAGGAAGCCAGAAAGGACCAATTCATGTGTAAGAGGTTGCAATTATAAAAAAAAAAAAAACTGTTTAGTCAGCTCAGAGAGAAAAGATTCTTAATACCATATCAACAAATAGCCCCACAGGGACAGTCACCACCACAGCAGAGAGGTGACTAACTCGACTCAGTTAGTAACCTCTACTCTGAGACTCTCCTATAGGCTCAGAAGTAAAATGATTTCAAAGAGAAAACTTGGTGCAGAATTAAAAGAGTGAAAAGGGGAGGAAAGAGCAAGCCAACAAGGGAAAAAAATTAAAACACTGTTCATTGGAGATAGTAAGTAGTTGCAGAAAAGTAAAACAAACTGGATAGAATTCTTGGTACAACTCAACATTAAACAGTGTGACTTAACTTTCCTAAGTTTTTACAAAGTATTAGTATGTACCTATTCAAACTTCCTCCTAATACACTAGAAGAGTTATCAATCTCAGCATCCTATAAGCATTTCAAAGGGTTTATTAACATTACCACCCCTCCCCCCCAAAGCATTTGAAGTTCTTAATCTCATCGACTCAAAGAATATTTGCATTGCCAAGATATTGGCATTTCATGGGATCATTAAGATTTTTAGCTGAAAAGGTTCTTAAATGTAAATCAACCTTTTCATATCAAAGATGAATTAACTGAGGCGCAGAGAGGGAAGATGACTTGGTCTCTGAAGTTCTTTCTAGCTCTAAATCTATGATCCTTTGACTCCTAATCCATACTCTTTTCATTCCCTCCCACATTGTAAAATCTGGATCATTTTAAACTAGAAGACTTAAGACATCTGAATTCGAGATCAGTGAAATGACAGTCAACTTTCGAAGGAATCTCTCTAGATAAGAGATAGTCTCTGGGTATGGAAATGAGGTAAACAGTCAGACATGATCAAAGTGTCAAGTTTGTTTTGTTAAATTGTACTTCTTTGTTCCAGAGGAGGAGGTACCAGGGAAGTATTACTAGGAAATGATGGGATTTTTTTTTTTTTTTTCTGTATCTCAAAGAGAGCAAAGAAAAGAAAAAAGGATTTTTTTGGACAAAAAATGTTTTTGGCCGCTCTTTTTATGGTGACAAAGAATTGGAAATTGAGGGGATTCCCAACAATTGTGGTAATGACTACACAAGTTATGATATAATATCATGATGAGATGCTACTGTGCTATAAAAAAAAAAAAAAGACAAGAGAGGTGGCTTCAGAATAAAGTGGGGAGATTTGTATGAACTGATATAAAGTGAAGTGAACAGAACCAGGAGAACCTCATACACAGTACCAGCAATATTGTAAGGATGATCCAACTGGATCATTCATCAACTGGATATGGATGGAAACATACTTTTTAAAACTTTATTTTTCTTGGGGATTTCTTTGTCTGTATTTTCTTTTGTAATGTCTAATACGAAAATGTTTTGTAGGACTTCACAATCTTTCCCTCCCTCCCTCTCCTCTTTCTCCACCCCCCCCCCCATTAGACTTGAAATCAGAGTGCCTGGCTCTGATTTCAATTCCTGGCTGTACTACTCACTAATTGTGTAACTTTAAGAATGTACCTTAATCTTTCTCTGACCTTCAGTTTCACCATTTACAAAACAGAGAACAACATTACTGGAACTACACATCTCATGGTGTGGTGATGAGGATTCAATGACATATAATCTGCATTAAAAAAAATTGCTTAACAATAATGGACTACATACCACTGACAAATGGCTATAGTCATATGGATGATCCGAGTCATGTGATACATTTAAAAAAAATTAATATCAAATGGTCATTTGTTTTCCCTTGTTTAATTCAAAGCCCTCAATTCCATGACAAGTAGGGATGAGTTAAACTCTTCATTAACTGGCCTCCAAGGAATCCAATATATACTTCTATGGATTTTACTTTGTATATACAATATACTGCATCTATGCAAATGCTTTCAGCCACTAAGGTATGTTTAACATAGCTGGTTTCTCTTCTATATAGAGGCCTCTTCACTGAGCATGAATGGCTTTGACAACCGCACCCTAGGAGTGCCTAACAGCTAGTCCTTTTCAGATGAAATACCCATGACTACTCATTGCCAAAAAGATGAATTCAATATTGCTTTTCACTATAAATAATGACACTGCTTATAATAATTTTTAGGACTAAGGAGAGAAGTCTTGTTAATTGTACAAAGAATGTTAGAACTTAGAACTTGAGTCTTAAGAGATCATTTAGTCCCATACCTTAATTTTACAAATTATAAAATCTGGAATCAGGAAAAAAAAAAAAAAAAAAGTAGTTTGACTCCATTTCCATTCTTTTAATCTGTATGAAGTTAGAAAAGAAACTTAACCTCTCTGCTTCTATTTTTTCATTTACTTTTTCTGAGGAGACTACTATATTTATAGTAAATTCAAAATTTATAGTGCTTCATTAGCACCAGAGGATCTCTAAAATTCCCCTATAGGGCCAAAGTCAATAATCTTATGATTCCATGGCCCACACAAAAAAAGTAATTTGCACTCTGTTCATTAGTAGCAGGGAAAGAACTAAAAGCCAAGTTTCCTAAGACTCTTTTCAATATACCCTTTCTCCAGTCTTGCCAATTTAGCCAGAACAGGTAGAACAGGATAGAAGTTGGTTAACGTTGTTTTCATCTAATCTGTACCTGGACAGAGAAGGAAACTGAAGCCTAAAGAGAGGAAGTGATTCACCCAAAGACACATAAGGAAGCTGGTTAGCAGAACCAGAACTAAAATCCATCTATCTCCTGATCTTACATCAAACTATGTACATTTGAACACTAAGCAGCTAAATTTTGGCTTAAAGAACGGAGAACTAAGTAACTTATTCATGAAAAGATTATATCTAAAGAAGGACCAACAACTACTTCCTCATTTGTCAAATAAGGGGAGTCAATGAGCTCTCTTTGGGCCCCTTCCAGATCTTAACAGTCTATATCCCTGGGTCTTCAATTCATCATCAATGCTAGAATTATGTCTTAGCCAAAGCTGAGTCTGTTAAGATGAGGATAATTAAAACAGACTAGATCAAGTGGTGAAATATCTTATCCTGTGCAGGGGAGGTGTTTCTCTAATAAATTTTCAGCTCATTCCTTAAATGCTCAAAGGTTTTACCTCCTGAAAAAAACCATCCTGAAAAGTTCTTCCTTTGCAACATTTCCAGAGAGCTTTTTTTCTCTACATTTTACCTATTAACATATTACAAATTGTTTAAAACCAAACTCAAATGTTACCTTCTCCAAGAATAATGACCTTTCCCAGAAACCAAATGTAACATTAAACTTTCCTTTTTGCCTCTTTAGTGTATTATGTATTATAATGTATCAAGTGCTCCACTGAGTCTTATCTAAATTTTGTATCTCCAATTACTTAAAGAAACTAAGTTCTTCATTCCTTAACAAGAAAGGAAAATCACTCTGCTTTATACCAATACATACGCTACACACTTGTCACTATCACATCATGAACACAATGAAGAAATGACTGGTAAAACAAATCAGGTCAACTTCATTCTGTTTATCCCCTAGCCCAATTTCTTAAGATACCTCTAGAGTCTTGGTAAGTCACACAGATTCTTTTCAGTAGAGAGCAATGAATGATGCTAACTTAAATGAATTTTAAAAAAACTTTTTTCTGTCATCTGAAACCTATTGTTCTGCCAGGAAAAGTTTATGGGAACCTGCCAGAACCTAATAAATGAAATAAAAAGTCGTCCTTGTCTAATTGGAAGACCTAGGAAGGGAGTTTCAAATCAGAACATCTAGGATTGAATCCCAGCTCTGTAAGTACCTATGTAACCTTAGATAAACTATTTCAACTCTTTAGAACTCATTTTTCCTCAACTATAAAAGTAAGGTGATCAGAGTGGATGACCTTGTCTAACTTCCTTTCATCTTTAAACTATGATCACTAAATACAAGGTATCTCTAGAAGGGGCTAGCCTCACAAAAAGAAAATGAAAAATATAAAGAATGAAAAGCAAATGAGAAACAAAATCAGGTATTCAATGTGTGACTGACCATGTCAAAAACTGAATCTAGAGAAGAGGTAGGTAAAACCAGAAAGAAGGCCAAAAAGAAAGGGAGAGGAGTGAAGGAGAGGCAAGGAAAGAGACTGGGAATGTGATGGTCCCAAAAAGGGTGATCCAAGTGGATAGTATGAAAATACTTTCAGACAGGACACTATAAAAGAAGCAACAGCCTCCAAAAGAATTCTGAGAATAATGAGCGAAGACCTTACAATGTATGAGAAAAGAAGGGAAGGTTGAAGAACAATGGAAACCAAGAAGGAAAGGAGGAGGTTCAAGATTTTGATAGCAGAGGAAGTAAGGATTACAATTGTCCTGGAAAGGCATAAGAAGCCATACAATCCAATGGAAAACAAATTCAATTTGGAGTTACAGACTAGGGTTTCAAATCTAGACCCCTCTATGACTCTGGGAAAGCCACTGTCTTTTGAGATGTCAATTTTTCTGTTAAATGAGTGAAAATGAGAAGATGGGGTGACTTCTCTAAATCTGTGACTTTATGAATGGTAATGATAATAAAATAGGCAAGTAAGAGAAGTAAAGGGAAATGGGGGAGAGGGGGCATGGAAGACTTTAAGGTGATGGTGAAGACTTTAAGAGTGCAGTCCTGGAGGGGAGAGCATAGAAATAAAAACCTTTTTATGCAGGACTAAAAGGGATCTGAAAGGAGTGAATAAAAACCCTGCCAAGATGGTGAAAGCATGAGGGCAGGGACTGTGATGAAGTCAGCTCTAGTATAAAGAACAATACAGTTGAGATCAGACTTGGGTTGAACTGCTGACTCAACTGTTTAATACCTGTGCAACATTGTATAACTTAACTCTCAGGGCCATGGCTTTAAGAACTAGACAAGATCTGTCCCTATTCTAAAGTTTATAAAGGTACATATTGCCCATTCAGAAATGGGTAGACTATAGAAGTTGGGTCTAAAGGGGGCAGGGAAATAGAAATCAAAACCTTTTAGGGAATGGGGAACATTAAAAATCTTGCGATGGTGGTACAGATCTGGGGGATGGCAGCTGAAGATGGGTACCTGTGATGTAGTGAACAAAACCCAAGTTTTATAATCTGAAGGTCTGGTTTCAACTTAACTCCAAACCTCTGCTATTTACTACTTGTGTGAACTTGGTCAAGTTACTTTCCCTCTTTGGGCCTCAGTTTCCCATCTATGAAAGGAAGGAGTTGGATTAGATGATTTCTCTAAATCCTGTGAAAACCCAATTGTCTACATTAGAGGTTCTCATCCTTTGTGCCACAAACCCTTTAATAGTCTGGGAAAACTTAAGGCATCTTTCCCAGAATATTACATGTAAATGCATAAGATATATAGAATTACAAAGAAACCAACCATGTTGGTTCATATATGCATTAATTGTATGTATGTCCATATACACACACATATAAAGACACATACAGATCTATGTTGAATATGTAACTATGTATGTATCTATTTACATTCACACAAATGTGGATTTGGATTTTTTTCTTTTTTTAAGAAATTCAAAAAAGTTAGATCAAGAACTCTTCTTTATATACCATCATCTACTCTATAACATGGGGGCCTTGACATGAGATGAAGAAAAAGATGGGAAAGGCAAAAGATTAAGGATAAAGACTATGGGTGTAGGACTCCAGGAAATGGGAGGGGAGTACAGGTTGACCTGCTTGGGTGAATTATGGATTTATAGCTAGCAGAGATCTTAAAATCACCGAAAGATAAGGAAAGTGAAAAAAAAAAAAAAAAAAAAAAAAAAGACGCCAAATGGACTGGCCTCTGTCCTGTATTTGTCTGAGGCAGGAGCTGCACTCAGGAATCTTTTCACTCTTTCCTTCAAGGAAGCCATTGTTTTGGGAATGGGGCCCCAGAAGGGACCACTCTATGGTACATTTCGTGGAGATCACTACTGCTGACTCTGACACTTGTTCCTTGTGTGACCTGTAACTTCCCTTCCCTAGGCCTCAGTTCCTCCAGGATGACCTTGCAGCTCCAAATCCTATGAAAACCCAACAATCTCCATATTTCCTTCCTTCTGACCTCCCGAGTGGGTTGGAGACTAAAGACTTTTGAGGTGGAATACCAGAAGATACTTTTGGGGCAGGATCTAAAAGTAGCAAGAAATGTAATGTAAAGATCTTACAAATAAAAAAGCCCTGGAAAAGGCAGAGGAATTGAAGATCTTAGGATCAGAATTCTCAGAGGGTCAATGAAGACTTTAAATAGTGCTGAATGCTGAAGTTTTTGAATATAGGATTCCAAAAGGAAGTTTTTGAATATAGTGCAATGGAAAGACAACAGATTTGCAGTCAAGAAGCCCTGGAGTCAGACCACTCCTATAATTTCCTCATTTCAAAAATGAGGGAGGTAGTGCTAAATGACCTCTGAGGTAACACCCTAAATTTTTCCGGGGTGAGCAGAAGTTGAAAGACGAGGTCAGAACAATATTGAGTGACAGAGCAAAGATCTTAGGGGCAGGAAGAAGGGCTAGAAAACTCTTCCATCGGATCCCAGAAGACTCCCAGCACCAGGACATTGAGGAGGGCTGAGTATGTAGGGAGAAAAGAAGGAAATAAAGACCTTCCTTGGGTGATGGTAAAGACTCAGGAAGGTATCTATGAAAATCCAATGGTGTATAGATTTCCATTTGCTTTATGGCATGGGGGAGGGAGGTTGGAGAGAATTGCAGTGTTAAAGACCTTGGGCACAAAGCTTGGAAAGGGCATCTATGGTGCAGTAGGTAGAGCAATGGACTAACAGTCAAGAAATCTGGGTGTAACCCAGTTGGGCCATTTTGCTCTTTTATTATTTTGTGACCTTACCCAAACCACTTCCTTGTCCTCAAGTTCTTTTGGGGCTCTAAATTTTAGGAAAATACACTGTAATAAACCCCTTTCAAATTATCTTCATCTATTTTATATATATATATATGTATGTGTGTGTTCATATCTACATACCTCTATCTATGTTATTTTAATTTTTTCTCTTCCTCCACTAGAATGTATACTTCTAGAAGCCTGGGCCCATTATTTGCCTTTGTTTATTTCACTAGCACTTGGCACACCAGAGAGAAAAATCAGTCTCATCCCCTCCTAGTCACGTCTGGAGTTTTCTTGGCAACAGTACAAGAATGGTTTGCTATCTTCTTCTCCAGTTTATTTTTACAGGCCAAGAAATTGAGGCAGAATTATGTGACTTGTTGAGAGTCACACAGGTAATAAGAATCTTGAGGCTAGATTTGAACTCAGGAGTCCACCTAGCTACCCCTGCGTGGAAAACAATAAAATTTAAAGTGTCATCATTATTTTAAATTATTGTAAAAATATTAAAAAATAACAAAAATGCTTTATTGCCACCACTTAGGTCAGAAATGAGGGGCCTGGAGGGTTTGGGGTTAAAAACCTAGGAGACAGAAGAGACAGGATCAAAGACACACAGATAAAGATCTCCGAGGTTACTCAAAAGTATAGAAAGGGAAAACAAGTCCCAAAGAGGTTCAAGTAATAGTCTATCTTACGATGCTAGAGTCTGGATTTGAATTCAGATCCCAACTCCAAACGTATACTTTCTACTACTACACCACACAGTGGGAGTCCGGAGGGGGCAGGGCGGAGAGAATGGAAGTGGGCGGAATCACCAAGCTCAGAGACCGCAGCCGCCAAGTTTGGGCCCGTTTATCCCCCACTAGAACGTGCCCAGGCCCGGTCCCAGCACTTAGCACAGGGCCGGCTCCCAGTCAGCGTTTACACTTTTAGGAGACTCGGACGCACAGAACTTGGCTTAGCCTCCGATACAAGCCCGGAAGGGAGCAGCGCAGTGTCCCGGCACTTTAACTGAAGGGGCGGGTTCCGACTCGCGTCCCCCGCTCCCGCTCCACAACAACCCCGCCTCCTCACACTAAGGGTGCAGGCCCAGGTTTGGTTTTATTTGGGGGGGTGATGAGGCTTTTGGGGGCAACAAGTCAGGTCAGTGGGAAGTAAAGCCCTCCCAGGCAAAGTCTGCAAAGGTCGGGGGTGCTTAAAGACTTGGAGGCGGGATGCCAAAGCGGCAAAGTTAACGCAAGGGCAGGGTCTGCAGGGGATGGGGGAGTTAAAGAAGACCCTGCAAGCAGGCTGTCCTCCAGAACACTAAGGAATGGGGGGCAGGGTGGTTCAGGAGCCCCCCACCGCAGGGGGCACAAGCAGAGGGAGGGGTATAAAGACTAGGGACAGGATGTCCGGGAGGGGTGGGCTGGGGAGAAGAGGGAGGGACGGAAAAGCCCGGGGGCCCGGCGGGAGGGAGGGGGTCGCAGTGGGGGACGGGGGCGGGGCTGCGGCCTGTGGGCTCACCTTGAGTAGCACGAAGAACTCGAAGACTCGGCGGAAGGCCGGGGGGAAGAGGCGCGAGTAGGTCACGGCCATCTTGAAGAAGAGCGCGTGGAAGAGACGGTCGCGCACGTTGATGAGCGGGTTGGGGTTGGGGTTGAGGTTGGGGGTGCGCGCCCCGCGGGGGGGTCCGGCCCCCCCGCCCCCGGCCGCCGCTCCCCCAGGTCCGGGCCCGGCCCCGGCGGCCGAGTTGGCCGGGCCGCTGCCCGGGGTGCTCCCGGGGCCGGGCGGGGCCGCCGGCGGCGGCGGGTTCTCCGACATCCTGCGCTGGGCCGCCGAGGCGCTAAAAGGCCGGGGCTCGCGGGGCTGGCGGCCCAGCCGCCATGGGACGCCTCCCGGGCCGCCGCGCTCCCGCCAGGTGCTCGCCCTCGCCCCTGGCCCGCGCTCCGGCCGCCTTCGCTTCTCCTCCTCCGGCCGCGCCGCCGCCTCCTCACGGACTCCTATAGGCCACCATTCGCCGCCTCCGCCGCCGCGACCGCGGCCCTGCTGACGAGACGGCTCCGCCCGCGGGGAATCTTGGGACACTGGAGGAACGGCCCCGCCCTTCAGCCGGCCTCCTCCTCCCCTTAGCCGTCCTCCCTTTCCTGTCTCCCGGTTTCTTCTCCCATCCCGACCTCCCAGGCGGGGCCAAGCTAAAACCAATTTTGCATACTCTTTCCCATGAGCCACCGCGACACGAGCTCGACTCGAAATTTTACAAATTAAACTGTCTTTTTAAGACAACGTAAATAAAGTAAAAAAAAAATCTTACTTTACAATTTAATATTGTGTTTTTATTCTGAACATGGCTTTGATTTCGGAAGAATTTAAGAAAAAAAAGAACTAAATTCTAGTTGTTCTAAGTGTAAAATACATAGCTTATTGAGCTTTAAATAGGCTGGGTCAAGGCCCTAGGTTTGTGCTCGCTTCGGCAGCACATATACTAAAATTGGAACGATACAGAGAAGATTAGCATGGCCCCTGCGCAAGGATGACACGCAAATTCGTGAAGCGTTCCATATTTTGCTCTTGCACACTATCAATTTTAGGAAGTTATGTCTCCCCGCTCCTTTCATTGTCCCACACTCGCGGTAGGGGTAACGAGACCTTGAACCTCAGCTCCAAGATTTACTAGTTGTGTGTGAGGACGAGTTATTGAATACCTCCCCAGCCTGTTTCCGATGCACAAGGTGTTTGCCCCAAAGGGGTGTGTTAAACATTCAGTTCAAGACATTTATTGGCCGCCTACTGTGTGGGGGGCCTGAGGGATCGAGCTGGAAGAATCAATGGATGAGCATTTATTAAGCACCCACCATGCGACAGTCACTGGGACTGCTGTTATTATTGCCCCCAACCGTGACCGGGTCTGTCCATGGGATTTCCTTAGCAAAGATGCTGGACCGGTTTGCCATTTCCCGCTCCAGTTCTTCTTCCGTATGAAGGAAGGAGGCAGGCAGGTTAAGGGACTCGCCCAGGGTCCCACGGCTAGGACAGCTCTGAGGCTGGACTTGAACTTGGGCCGCACTGTCCTCTCCCTGCCTCGCGGGGCTGGGGTTCACACACAATACAAAGAACACCCGGTCTCATGGGTAGGATGGGGACACCCCCTACTTACCTGCGCAGGTGAGCGCTCTCTCTCTCACCTCTACTCCAAACTCTGGGCGGCCCCCGCGGGGGTGGAGGGTTCGGGGCGGAGCCGCCCGCCTCACTTTCCCGGCTCTGGTCCAGCGGCCTGGGACGGCCCGGGATAGCTCGCCTCCCAGCCGGCTGCGCCGCGATCAGAACTTCCTGGCTTCAGAGCCAAGAGTCCATTAAGCGGGACAGCTGGAATATAAAGTCCCGGGGAGGGGGA